>NC_088412.1:11902556-12112556 GCF_034236695.1 Oncorhynchus nerka | reverse complement strand
CAGACGGACAGATCAGTGACAGAACAGGAGACAGACGGACAGATCAGTGACAGAACAGGAGACAGACGGACAGATCAGTGAGAGAACAGGAAACAGACGGACAGATCAGTGACAGAACAGGAAACAGACGGACAGATCAGTGAGAGAACAGGAAACAGACGGACAGATCAGTGAGAGAACAGGAAACAGACGGACAGATCAGTGACAGAACAGGAGACAGACGGACAGATCAGTGAGAGAACAGGAAACAGACGGACAGATCAGTGACAGAACAGGAAACAGACGGACAGATCAGTGAGAGAACAGGAGACAGACGGACAGATCAGTGACAGAACAGGAAACAGACGGACAGATCAGTGACAGAACAGGAAACAGACGGACAGATCAGTGAGAGAACAGGAGACAGACGGACAGATCAGTGACAGAACAGGAAACAGACGGACAGATCAGTGACAGAACAGGAAACAGACGGACAGATCAGTGACAGAACAGGAAACAGACGGACAGATCAGTGAGAGAACAGGAGACAGACGGACAGATCAGTGACAGAACAGGAAACAGACGGACAGATCAGTGACAGAACAGGAAACAGACGGACAGATCAGTGAGAGAACAGGAGACAGACGGACAGATCAGTGACAGAACAGGAAACAGACGGACAGATCAGTGACAGAACAGGAAACAGACGGACAGATCAGTGAGAGAACAGGAGACAGACGGACAGATCAGTGACAGAACAGGAGACAGACGGACAGATCAGTGACAGAACAGGAAACAGACGGACAGATCAGTGAGAGAACAGGAAACAGACGGACAGATCAGTGACAGAACAGGAGACAGACGGACAGATCAGTGACAGAACAGGAAACAGACGGACAGATCAGTGACAGAACAGGAAACAGACGGACAGATCAGTGACAGAACAGGAGACAGACGGACAGATCAGTGACAGAACAGGAAACAGACGGACAGATCAGTGAGAGAACAGGAAACAGACGGACAGATCAGTGAGAGAACAGGAAACAGACGGACAGATCAGTGACAGAACAGGAGACAGACGGACAGATCAGTGAGAGAACAGGAAACAGACGGACAGATCAGTGACAGAACAGGAAACAGACGGACAGATCAGTGAGAGAACAGGAAACAGACGGACAGATCAGTGACAGAACAGGAAACAGACGGACAGATCAGTGACAGAACAGGAGACAGACGGACAGATCAGTGACAGAACAGGAGCCAGACGGACAGATCAGTGACAGAACAGGAGCCAGACGGACAGATCAGTGACAGAACAGGAGACAGATTTATCCATCCATCTAGCCACTCACCACACCCATACGTCCAACATGCCATACGACTGTTAAGGGATTTCTGAAAAAAGTACAAGCTAAATAAACCACACACACACACACACACACACACACACACACACACACACACACACACACACACACACACACACACACACACACACAGCCCTACACACAGCCCAAACCCCTCCACCCCTACACACAGCCCAAACCCCTCCACCCCTACACACAGCCCAAACCCCTCCACCCCTACAGACAGCCCAAACCCTTCCACACACCCCAAACCTTTCCACGCACACACACACCCAGCCCAAACCATTCCACCCCTACACACACACACACACCCAAACCCTTCCACCCTTCCACATATAAGAACCCACACTACCTTGATGATGGTGCCGTCCATGGGCTTGTACTCGGTCATGAACTCATCCAGGAAGACCTTGAAGGTGTTGACCCAGACCTTGACGGGCGACTCGCTCCAGTCCCTCTGTTCCAGCCGCATGCTCTTCTCCAGGATGTGTTCAAACAGGGCGTACAGGTCCTTATAACGGATACTCTTACCGTCATCCATCTGGAGGAGAGGGACAGGGGGAGAAGGAGGAGAGAGGGACAGGGAGAGAAGGAGGAGAGAGGGATAGGGAGAGAAGGAGGAGAGAGGGATAGGGAGAGAAGGAGGAGAGAGGGACAGGGGGAGGAGGAGGAGAGAGGGACAGGGAGAGAAGGAGGAGAGAGGGACAGGGAGAGAAGGAGGAGAGAGGGATAGGGGGAGGAGGAGGAGAGAGGGACAGGGAGAGAAGGAGGAGAGAGGGACATGGGGAGGAGGAGGAGAGAGGGACAGGGAGAGAAGGAGGAGAGAGGGACAGGGAGAGAAGGAGGAGAGAGGGACAGGGAGAGAAGGAGGAGAGAGGGACAGGGAGAGAAGGAGGAGAGAGGGATAGGGAGAGAAGGAGGAGAGAGGGATAGGGAGAGAAGGAGGAGAGAGGGACAGGGGGAGGAGGAGGAGAGAGGGACAGGGGAGGAGGAGGAGAGAGGGACAGGGGAGGAGGAGGAGAGAGGGACAGGGGGAGGAGGAGGAGAGAGGGACAGGGGGAGGGAGGAGGAGAGAGGGACAGGGGGAGGAGGAGGAGAGAGGGACAGGGGAGGAGGAGAGAGAGGGACAGGGGAGGAGGAGGAGAGAGGGACAGGGGAGGAGGAGGAGAGAGGGACAGGGGAGGAGGAGGAGAGAGGGACAGGGAGAGAAGGAGGAGAGAGGGATAGGGAGAGAAGGAGGAGAGAGGGATAGGGAGAGAAGGAGAGAGAGGGATAGGGAGAGAAGGAGGAGAGAGGGACAGGGGGAGGAGGAGGAGAGAGGGACAGGGGAGGAGGAGGAGAGAGGGACAGGGGAGGAGGAGGAGAGAGGGACAGGGGGAGGAGGAGGAGAGAGGGACAGGGGGAGGAGGAGGAGAGAGGGACAGGGGGAGGAGGAGGAGAGAGGGACAGGGAAGGAGGAGGAGAGAGGGACAGGGGAGGAGGAGGAGAGAGGGACAGGGGAGGAGGAGGAGAGAGGGACAGGGGGAGGAGGAGAGAGAGGGACAGGGGAGGAGGAGGAGAGAGGGACAGGGGAGGAGGAGGAGTGAGGGATAGGGGAGGAGGAGGAGAGAGAGGGACAGGGGAGGAAGAGGAGAGAGGGACAGGGGAGGAGGAGGAGAGAGGGACAGGGGAGAAGAAGGAGAGAGGGACAGGGGAGGAGGAGGAGGATAGAGGGATAGGGGGAAAAGGAGGAGAGAGGGACAGGGGAGGAGGAGGAGGATAGAGGGACAGAGGGAGAAGGAGGAGAGAGGGATAGGGGGAAAAGGAGGAGAGAGGGGAGGATAAGAGATATATGGAAGAAGAGGTATTTGTGGATAGGACCAGCCCATACATGATAATCTAAAGCATTTTGAGATATTGTGAGAAAGTGCTATAATGCAATTGATTACAGTATTACTATGTAAAGTAGTATGTAAAGACAGAGATAATGATTACAGTATTACTATGTAAAGTAGTATGTAAAGACAGAGATAATGAGTACAGTATTACTATGTAAAGTAGTATGTAAAGACAGAGATAAGGAGTACAGTATTACTATGTAAAGTAGTATGGAAGACAGAGATAATGAGTACAGTATTACTATGTAAAGTAGTATGGAAGACAGAGATAATGAGTACAGTATTACTATGTAAAGTAGTATGGAAGACAGAGATAATGAGTACAGTATTACTATGTAAAGTAGTATGGAAGACAGAGATAATGAGTACAGTATTACTATGTAAAGTAGTATGGAAGACAGAGATAATGAGTACAGTATTACTATGTAAAGTAGTATGGAAGACAGAGATAATGAGTACAGTATTACTATGTAAAGTAGTATGGAAGACAGAGATAATGAGTACAGTATTACTATGTAAAGTAGTATGGAAAGACAGAGATGAGGAAGGACATGGAAGTAGAAAGGAGGCAAGACTACAGACATTGATTTATGTGCTACAATGGGCTCAGCCACTGTCTGAGGAAAAAGCCTTGTGTGGTCACTGATGGTTGTCATTGGAGTGCCCAGCACCCAAGTGGGAATAGAACCCCTAGTGTGAACCGTAACCATGTACAACGACAATACGCCATGTCCATAGTGATACTCACAGCCAGGGCGGTGGAGTAGGAGTTGAAGATGTTGAGGCGGAACTCCTTCAGAGCTTTCTTGAAGACCACGTCCACCAAGGTGTCCTTCTGACAGTCCTCCGAGTCCAGATCACTGATCTGTAAAAAATCAGAGTCCAGATCACTGATCTGTAATAATATCAGAGTCCAGATCACTGATCTGTAGTAATATCAGAGTCCAGATCACTGATCTGTAATAATATCAGAGTCCAGATCACTGATCTGTAATAATATCAGAGTCCAGATCACTGATCTATAGTAATATCAGAGTCCAGATCACTGATATGTAATAATATCAGAGTCCAGATCACTGATCTATAGTAATATCAGAGTCCAGATCACTGATCTGTAATAATATCAGAGTCCAGATCACTGATCTGTAATAATATCAGAGTCCAGATCACTGATCTATAGTAATATCAGAGTCCAGATCACTGATCTATAGTAATATCAGAGTCCAGATCACTGATCTATAGTAATATCAGAGTCCAGATCACTGATCTGTAGTAATATCAGAGTCCAGATCACTGATCTATAGTAATATCAGAGTCCAGATCACTGATCTGTAATAATATCAGAGTCCAGATCACTGATCTGTAGTAATATCAGAGTCCAGATCACTGATCTGTAATAATATCAGAGTCCAGATCACTGATCTGTAATAATATCAGAGTCCAGATCACTGATCTATAGTAATATCAGAGTCCAGATCACTGATCTATAGTAATATCAGAGTCCAGATCACTGATCTATAGTAATATCAGAGTCCAGATCACTGATCTATAGTAATATCAGAGTCCAGATCACTGATCTGTAATAATATCAGAGTCCAGATCACTGATCTGTAATAATATCAGAGTCCAGATCACTGATCTGTAATAATATCAGAGTCCAGATCACTGATCTATAGTAATATCAGAGTCCAGATCACTGATCTATAGTAATATCAGAGTCCAGATCACTGATCTATAGTAATATCAGAGTCCAGATCACTGATCTGTAATAATATCAGAGTCCAGATCACTGATCTATAGTAATATCAGAGTCCAGATCACTGATCTGTAATAATATCAGAGTCCAGATCACTGATATGTAATAATATCAGAGTCCAGATCACTGATCTGTAATAATATCAGAGTCCAGATCACTGATCTGTAGTAATATCAGAGTCCAGATCACTGATCTGTAGTAATATCAGAGTCCAGATCACTGATCTATAGTAATATCAGAGTCCAGGTCACTGATCTGTAATAATATCAGAGTCCAGATCACTGATCTGTAGTAATATCAGAGTCCAGATCACTGATCTATAGTAATATCAGAGTCCAGATCACTGATCTGTAGTAATATGGTCATAATAAATACAGGTTCCACAGTATGTGGCTGCTGTGTAAATATGTTGTGACTATTGTGTTATACGGTGTAGCACAGTGGTCACCAAACGGTCGATGGCGATCGACTGGTCGATCTGTAAGGCATTCCAGGTCGATCGAAAAAACAAAACGAAGATAAAGCCTTGCATTCCTACTTTTTTCTGTGTCGCGCTGATGGCAGTAGGTGCACTTGTTTCAGCTGTCCTGTGAAGTGTTCCCATTGTGAACAATTTCATGTGTCTGACGGTATAAACTCCGCGTACTCGGAGTGCCCGAAGAGCAAATCAGGTGCACCAACAGGCCTACCACTGTCCAATCAGATGGCTCAGATCACCGTGTCTGCAGCTTCCCACTGTCCAATCAGATGCCTCAGATCACCGTGTCTGCAGCTTCCCACTGTCCAATCAGATGGCTCAGATCACCGTGTCTGCAGCTTCCCACTGTCCAATCAGATGGCTCAGATCCCCGTGTCTGCAGCTTCCCACTGTCCAATCAGATGGCTCAGATCACCGTGTCTGCAGCTTCCCACTGTCCAATCAGATGGCTCAGATCACCGTGTCTGCAGCTTCCCACTGTCCAATCAGATGGCTCAGATCACCGTGTCTGCAGCTTCCCACTGTCCAATCAGATGCCTCAGATCACCGTGTCTGCAGCTTCCCACTGTCCAATCAGATGCCTCAGATCACCGTGTCTGCAGCTTCCCACTGTCCAATCAGATGGCTCAGATCACCGTGTCTGCAGCTTCCCACTGTCCAATCAGATGGCTCAGATCACCGTGTCTGCAGCTTCCCACTGTCCAATCAGATGGCTCAGAACACTGTGTCTGCAGCTTCCCACTGTCCAATCAGATGGCTCAGATCACCGTGTCTGCAGCTTCCCACTGTCCAATCAGATGGCTCAGATCACCGTGTCTGCAGCTTCCCACTGTCCAATCAGATGGCTCAGATCACCGTGTCTGCAGCTTCAACGATACAGTGAGATTTCAAAACGTCTAAAACCAGGACTAGAGAGAGACTGTCAGCGAATACAACAGAGCTGATGTTTTTATGACTTCATGATTAACCCTTCATGTTTAACCCTTTGTACGACATGCGCTTCTCCACTCACACTGAAAACGGCACAGCAGCTTCAATGAATAAATAGCAAAGTGTGTTGATAGGCTTTGTTATTTTATAACAAATATTTTTATATATAAAAAGGAATATTTCACTTTCTCTGGTCATAGAAGGAACAACATGAATTTGTGCATGAGGCAGAAATAATGTGGTGTGAATTGAATTTCGCCATCAGCTGGAAGACAGTGTCCCCCCCTCAGTGTCGGAGGAGGGGGGAGAGGGACCGTCCGACGGCGAGAGACAGACCCTCCGATGCAGGCACCATCAGCCCAATTCAATAAAGCTAATTATTTCACTGTATTTCACTAATTATTTCACTCAGCTGTGCCTCACAAGTAATACAAAACTATAGATTATTATTATAATATCACAGAACTGTTTTTAATAGGTTCATGTTGAACAGGCTTACATATTTAAGTCATGTTTCAAAATAATTCTGACCTGTAGATCTCAGCCTCCATTTTGAATCAGAAAGTGATCTTGATTGGTCACCACTGGTTTACTACAATACAGTACTGCTGTGTTGGTGACCACTAGTGTAGTACAATACAGTACTGCTGTGTTGGTGACCACTGGTTTACTACAATACAGTACTGCTGTGTTAGTGACCACTAGTGTAGTACAATACAGTACTGCTGTGTTGGTGACCACTAGTGTAGTACAATACAGTACTGCTGTGTTAGTGACCACTGGTGTAGTACAATACAGTACTGCTGTGTTAGTGACCACTAGTGTACTACAATACAGTACTGCTGTGTTAGTGACCACTAGTTTACTACAATACAGTACTGCTGTGTTAGTGACCACTAGTGTACTACAATACAGTACTGCTGTGTTAGTGACCACTAGTGTAGTACAATACAGTACTGCTGTGTTAGTGACCACTAGTGTACTACAATACAGTACTGCTGTGTTAGTGACCACTGGTGTAGTACAATACAGTACTGCTGTGTTAGTGACCACTAGTGTAGTACAATACAGTACTGCTGTGTTAGTGACCACTAGTGTACTACAATACAGTACTGCTGTGTTAATGACCACTAGTGTACTACAATACAGTACTGCTGTGTTAGTGACCACTGGTGTAGTACAATACAGTACTGCTGTGTTAGTGACCACTGGTGTAGTACAATACAGTACTGCTGTGTTAGTGACCACTAGTGTACTACAATACAGTACTGCTGTGTTAGTGACCACTGGTGTAGTACAATACAGTACTGCTGTGTTAGTGACCACTGGTGTAGTACAATACAGTACTGCTGTGTTAGTGACCACTAGTGTACTACAATACAGTACTGCTGTGTTAATGACCACTAGTGTACTACAATACAGTACTGCTGTGTTAGTGACCACTAGTGTACTACAATACAGTACTGCTGTGTTAGTGACCACTAGTGTACTACAATACAGTACTGCTGTGTTAGTGACCACTAGTGTACTACAATACAGTACTGCTGTGTTAGTGACCACTAGTGTAGTACAATACAGTACTGCTGTGTTAGTGACCACTAGTGTAGTACAATACAGTACTGCTGTGTTAGTGACCACTAGTGTAGTACAATACAGTACTGCTGTGTTAGTGACCACTAGTGTACTACAATACAGTACTGCTGTGTTAGTGACCACTAGTGTACTACAATACAGTACTGCTGTGTTAGTGACCACTGGTGTAGTACAATACAGTACTGCTGTGTTAGTGACCACTAGTGTACTACAATACAGTACTGCTGTGTTAGTGACCACTGGTGTAGTACAATACAGTACTGCTGTGTTAATGACCACTGGTGTAGTACGATACCGTACTGCTGTGTTGGTGACCACTGTGTACTACAATACAGTACTGCTGTGTTAATGACCACTAGTGTACTACAATACAGTACTGCTGTGTTAGTCACCACTGGTGTAGTACAATACAGTACTGCTGTGTTAATGACCACTGGTGTAGTACGATACCGTACTGCTGTGTTGGTGACCACTGTGTACTACAATACAGTACTGCTGTGTTAGTCACCACTGGTGTAGTACAATACAGTACTGCTGTGTTAATGACCACTGGTGTAGTACAATACAGTACTGCTGTGTTGGTGACCACTGTGTACTACAATACAGTACTGCTGTGTTAGTCACCACTGGTGTACTACAATACAGTACTGCTGTGTTAATGACCACTGGTGTAGTACAATACAGTACTGCTGTGTTGGTGACCACTG
Organism: Oncorhynchus nerka; assembly: GCF_034236695.1. Classification (NCBI taxonomy): domain Eukaryota; kingdom Metazoa; phylum Chordata; class Actinopteri; order Salmoniformes; family Salmonidae; genus Oncorhynchus; species Oncorhynchus nerka. The sequence continues at coordinate 12,103,869 of NC_088412.1, read as the reverse complement.
TGTACTACAATACAGTACTGCTGTGTTAGTGACCACTAGTGTAGTACAATACAGTACTGCTGTGTTAGTGACCACTAGTGTACTACAATACAGTACTGCTGTGTTGGTGACCACTGGTGCAGTACAATACAGTACTGCTGTGTTAGTGTCCACTGGTGTAGTACAATACAGTACTGCTGTGTTAGTGACCACTGGTGTAGTACAATACAGTACTGCTGTGTTAATGACCACTAGTGTAGTACAATACAGTACTGCTGTGTTAGTGACCACTAGTGTAGTACAATACAGTACTGCTGTGTTAGTGACCACTAGTGTAGTACAATACAGTACTGCTGTGTTGGTCACCACTGATGTAGTACAATACAGTACTGCTGTGTTAGTGACCACTAGTGTAGTACAATACAGTACTGCTGTGTTAGTGACCACTGGTGTAGTACAATACAGTACTGCTGTGTTAGTGACCACTAGTGTACTACAATACAGTACTGCTGTGTTAATGACCACTAGTGTACTACAATACAGTACTGCTGTGTTAATGACCACTAGTGTACTACAATACAGTACTGCTGTGTTAGTGACCACTAGTGTACTACAATACAGTACTGCTGTGTTAATGACCACTAGTGTACTACAATACAGTACTGCTGTGTTAGTGACCACTAGTGTACTACAATACAGTACTGCTGTGTTAGTGACCACTGGTGTACTACAATACAGTACTGCTGTGTTAGTGACCACTAGTGTAGTACAATACAGTACTGCTGTGTTAGTGACCACTAGTGTACTACAATACAGTACTGCTGTGTTAATGACCACTAGTGTACTACAATACAGTACTGCTGTGTTAGTGACCACTAGTGTAGTACAATACAGTACTGCTGTGTTGGTGACCACTGGTGTAGTACAATACAGTACTGCTGTGTTAGTGACCACTAGTGTACTACAATACAGTACTGCTGTGTTAGTGACCACTAGTGTACTACAATACAGTACTGCTGTGTTAATGACCACTAGTGTACTACAATACAGTACTGCTGTGTTAGTGACTACTAGTGTACTACAATACAGTACTGCTGTGTTAGTGACCACTAGTGTAGTACAATACAGTACTGCTGTGTTAGTGACCACTAGTGTACTACGACGTGGATGTTGATTTATGGCAGCCCCCAGCACCTCTGATTCAGAGGGTTAAATGTGGAAGACACATTTCAGTTGAAGGCATTCAGTTGTAAAACTGACCAGGTATCCCCCATTCTATGTGAGTGAATGTGTGTGTACACGTCTGTGTGTGTGCCATATTCATTAGGAATATGTGTTGTAAGAAAGTGTTGTAAGAATATGTACACCTGTCTGCCTGCCTGCCAGACTGCCTGTGTTTCTTTTTGTCTCTCTGTCTCTTTGTTTCCCTCTTTTTCCCTCTGCCTGCCTGTCTGTCTACCAGTCTGCCTGTCGCTGTTTCCCTCTGCCTGTCTGTCTCTCTGTTTCCTTCTGCCTGCCTGTCGGTCTGTCTTCTCTGTTTCCCTCTACCTGCCTGTCTGTCTACCAGTCTGTCTGTCTCTCTGTTTCCCTCTACCTGCCTGTCTCTGTTTCCCTCTGCCTGCCTGTCTGTCTGTCTACCAGTCTGTCTGTCTCTCTGTTTCCCTCTACCTGCCTGTCTCTGTTTCCCTCTGCCTGCCTGTCTGTCTACCAGTCTGTCTGTCTCTCTGTTTCCCTCTGTTTCCCTCTGCCTGCCTGTCTGTCTACCAGTCTGTCTGTCTCTCTGTTTCCCTCTGCCTGCCTGTCTGTCTACCAGTCTGTCTGTCTCTGTTTCCCTCTACCTGCCTGTCTGTCCGTCTACCAGTCTGTCTGTCTCTCTGTTTCCCTCTGACTGCCTGTCTGTCTCTCTGTTTCCCTCTACCTGTCTGTCTCTCTGTTTCCCTCTGCCTGCCTGTCTGTCTCTCTGTTTCCCTCTACCTGTCTATCTCTCTGTTTCCCTCTGCCTGCCTGTCTGTCTACCAGTCTGTCTGTCTCTCTGTTTCCCTCTGTTTCCCTCTGCCTGCCTGTCTGTCTACCAGTCTGTCTGTCTCTCTGTTTCCCTCTGCCTGCCTGTCTGTCTACCAGTCTGTCTGTCTCTGTTTCCCTCTACCTGCCTGTCTGTCCGTCTACCAGTCTGTCTGTCTCTCTGTTTCCCTCTGACTGCCTGTCTGTCTCTCTGTTTCCCTCTACCTGTCTGTCTCTCTGTTTCCCTCTGCCTGCCTGTCTGTCTCTCTGTTTCCCTCTACCTGTCTATCTCTCTGTTTCCCTCTACCTGTCTATCTCTCTGTTTCCCTCTGCCTGCCTGTCTGTCTCTCTGTTTCCCTCTGCCTGCCTGTCTGTCTACCAGTCTGTCTGTCTTTCTGTCTCCCTCTGCCTGCCTGTCTGTCTACCAGTCTGTCTGTCTCTCTGTCTCCCTCTGCCTGCCTGTCTGTCTACCAGTCTGTCTGTCTCTCTGTCTCCCTCTGCCTGCCTGTCTGTCTACCAGTCTGTCTGTCTCTCTGTCTCCCTCTGCCTGCCTGTCTGTCTACCAGTCTGTCTGTCTCTCTGTCTCCCTCTGCCTGCCTGTCTGTCTACCAGTCTGTCTGTCTCTCTGTCTCCCTCTGCCTGCCTGTCTGTCTACCAGTCTGTCTGTCTCTCTGTCTCCCTCTGCCTGCCTGTCTGTCTACCAGTCTGTCTGTCTCTCTGTCTCCCTCTGCCTGCCTGTCTGTCTACCAGTCTGTCTGTCTCTCTGTCTCCCTCTGCCTGCCTGTCTGTCTACCAGTCTGTCTGTCTCTCTCTGCCTGCCTGTCTGTCTACCAGTCTGTCTGTCTCTCTGTCTCCCTCTGCCTGCCTGTCTGTCTACCAGTCTGTCTGTCTCTCTGTCTCCCTCTGCCTGCCTGTACCTACCTTCTTCATGAGGAAGTCGTTCATGCTCCTGTAGTCGTGGGTGCTGGTGAGGATGTGCAGCGCGTCGTTCCCCCACTGGGCGGGCTCTAGGACCACGCTGCTGATCTTGACGCTGCGCCTCCGCCTCACTTTGGGAGAGGGCTCCTTGTTCTCCTTGGTCTCCCGTCCCCTGGTCCCCATCAGGTTGGGACTGTGGGGGGGAGACGTTGTTCCGTCTGAACCCGCCACGGTCATAAAGATATAGTAGGGATGTTGTGAAGACAATTGTTTCTATTTAAGCAATAAGGCCCGAGGGGGTGAGGTATATGACCAATATACCACGGCCAAGGGCTGTTCTTAGGCACGACGCAACGCGGAGTGACTGAATACAGCCCTTAGCCGTAGTATATTGGCAATATAACACAAACCCCCCGAGGTGCCTTATTGCTATTATAAAACTGGTTACCAAGGTAGTTAGAGCAGTAAAAACACATGTTGTCACATCTGTGGTATACGGTCTGATATTCCATAGCTGTCAACCAATCAGCATTCAACCCTAGTTCATAATTTGTTCTGTGTCTTATTGTTGAGATGAGAAATCCGCAGTGTAACCTAATATCACATGTCCAGTGTTATGAAATACAACAGAACTTTACTGTCCTCATTCCCAACCCCTCTGGATAAAGCAGGACAAAGTGTCTTACCTATCTTGTCAGTGCCATCTCTCTGTGTGGACTGCTGCTTGTCTCTAGACAGCTTCTTCTCTGCATGCTTGGTCTTGCCCCAGAACCGTATCTTCCCTCGTACTCTGCTGCAACACACAGTCACACAGCTCAGAAGACTCCTGTATAAACAGACTAGTACCCATGTCACACTAGTTGCTGAAACAGTGCTGGAAAGGACAATAATATACTGGGACAACTCTGAGCCAGAACAGTCCTGGTGAAACTGCTCGGCCCGATCTAAAAAAAAATATATATATATCAAAAAAAGGTACACAATACAATCTTCTTTGTGCGTCTGCAGAATGATTGTGTCTGGCTCATATATTATTTATTTAACCTTAATTTAACTAGGCAATTCAGTTAAGAACAAATTCTTATTTACAATGACGGCCTACCGGCCGTTCAGGGACAGAACGACAGATATTTACCTTGTCAGCTCAGGGAATCGATCGAGCAACCTTACTAATCCAACGCTCTAACCTCGAGGCTACCTGCCACCCCGTATGGGCTATAGAGGGACAGAGGGAGGGAGGGAGGGAGGGAGGCAGGGAGGGAGGGAGGGAGAAGGGAGGGAGGCAGGGAGGGAGGGAGGGAGAAGGGAGGGAGGGGGAGGCAGGGAGGGAGGCAGGGAGGCAGGCAGGGAGGGAGGGAGGGAGGGAGGGAGGGAGGGAGGCAGGCAGGCAGGCAGGCAGGCAGGGAGGGAGGGAGGGAGGGAGGGAGGGAGGGAGGCAGGCAGGCAGGCAGGCAGGCAGGCAGGCAGGCAGGCAGGCAGGCAGGCAGGGAGGGAGGGAGGGAGGGAGGGAGGGAGGGAGAAGCTACCTTCCATCCTGACTGGATGTCTTCCTAAGCGATGCTACCTTTCCCAGGTCTCCTGAAGACATGGTCTTATGGATGCTCTTCTGCACTTCCTTGTGAGCAGCCTAGGAGAATGGAAGGGAAGTATTTTATTACCCAACATATGACAGCGCAGCATTTTCAATGTTCAACGAGTTGGCATCAAAGGCTCGGGCTATTTTTCCATGGTTTTATCCTGAAACGGGAAAAGATGGTGAGAGAGGTGACCCATTTGAGACAGAATATATATTTTTTGCAATATCAGACTTTAATGTCAATACACCCATGTTCCTATCGCATCACTCGTTCCGTCTGCACAGAACAACAACTAACAGTCTACAAACAAACGGACATATTTACATATTGAGACATACAGTAGACGTACAGACATAGATAGTACAACATATTTTCTGAGAAAACGACTAAACTAGAAGAGATACGAGTGGGTGAGAGAGAGAGAGCTCATGCTCTCAGAAAGAAGTGGAAGGGGAAATAGAATGGTGTGTCAATGGGTTAAAAGTTCCAGCATGCATCACTGACCGCTCTCCTGGCTATGACTAGTTGCACTAACCTGATCCCAGATCTGTTTGTGATGACCATTAGAGTTAGCGAGACAGCCCAAACAGTTCTGAGATCAGGTTTAGAGGAGAGTGACATGGCATTTTTCCCTCTTCCCGATATTTTAATTTATTTTATTTTATTGAACCTGTATTTTGACAGGAAGTCATACTGATGCTAGGTTCTATTTTACAGATGAGCAGAAATACATCAAACACATACAAAACACATGAAGAGAAAAACAGACACATTTTTTATCAACATAGAGATTATGACTCTGAAGTGACCAAAGAGGGACCAGAACATCTCATTTCAGCTCTGGACGTCGTTCCACATAAAGGCCGTTACATAAAACTCGAAGCAGCCATTTTGGTCAGGGGTACTGTGTGTACGACGGGTGATTATTCTCTCCACTTTCAGTCGCTGTCTTTTTGAGACTAACTATTTCTAGAAGAAGTTTGACTGCAGTGTTTTTGAGACTAACTATTCCTAGAAGAGGTTCGACTGCAGTGTTTTTGAGACTAACTATTCCTAGAAGAGGTTCGACTGCAGTGTTTTTGAGACTAACTATTCCTAGAAGAGGTTCGACTGCAGTGTTTTTGAGACTAACTATTCCTAGAAGAGGTTCGACTGCAGTGTTTTTGAGACTAACTATTCCTAGAAGAGGTTCGACTGCAGTGTTTTTGAGACTAACTATTCCTAGAAGAGGTTCGACCGCAGTGTTTTTGAGACTAACTATACTTTCTGAAGGCACTGTACAGTGTAAGTAGACATCACTTAGAGACACACTGACAGTTTGAATGACACAAATGAATAACACATTTAACTTATACAAGCACACACTTACATGCACTGTGTGTGTGTGTGTGTGTGTGTGTGTGTGTGTGTGTGTGTGTGTGTGTGTGTGTGTGTGTGTGTGTTTCCTCTGGGTAGTGTACTGTGTTAACCCACCTCTCTGGCAGTCTGTCCAGTGGTGGCTCTAGAGACAGAGGCCAACGACCACTCCTTGTTCACCAGGTCCTTATCAGACCTACAATACAGTCACAAGATGTTACATCTATTTGTCGTTGCATATTCAAATATATTTGAATATATCTTTCCTGTGTTTTACAATGTTGTTGCTGTACAAGACAATGAAAAATAACAGAATTAGGAAATATTTTCATGACCATTTAGAAGAAAAACAACAACTTAGTGGTCATTTAAAGTGAAATTAAAGTGTCAATTTGTCCACATTGTCTGTCAGTGAAAAATAAATAAAGCTTTGTGTTGAGAGAACAAATGAACAACAAAGCTTTGAATGAGCAGCAACATCAAAGGAAAGTTACAGCAACATCAAAGCAATGTTACAGCAACATCAAAGCAACGTTAAAGCAACATCAAAGCAACGTTACAGCAACATCAAAGCAACGTTACAGCAACACAACACTCACTTGGAGAAGGGTAGCTTGCGTCGGGGTGAGAACGTGACGTTGGAGGGCGGCTTCTCAGTCATATTGACAATGATGGTCTTGGTCGGAGTCTTCTTCTGTGATGCCAAGGCTGCTTCCCTGCTCTCCAGGATCCTGTCGGTGGAGACCCAGTTGTCCTGCGCTGGCCTGCCCACCTTCCTCTCCTGCTGGCTGGGAGGGACTTCACCAGCGGGGGATATCTGGATATCTACCTCGGAAGGACAAAGGCCATGGCTAGAGTTGGAGGAGGGCACCAAGCTAGACATGTCGACCCCAGCTAAGTCTCTCGGAGGTTTGGTAACAGTCCTAGGCGGCTGGGCCTTCTCTGATACTTCCAGGCCAGCGATGGGTGTAGGGGAGAATGTTGCAGGGGTTACACCCATCTGGAGTGCACTCTCCTGGGCTTTTGCCGCCCGCAGTTCCCCTTCGTCCAGCAGGGTCTCCTTCTGCATACTGATGACAACCACCACGGGCCCTCGAGAGGAGGACTCTCTCCTCTCCTTCACACGCTTGTTGGGGCTCTGTTGCTTAGGCTTGGGCTCACTGCTGTGGTCCTCAGGGGGGATGTAGACGGTGGATTGTGTAGCCTCCGTCACCACCTCCTTGATAGGGGGCAGTAGCTCCTCTGTCCTGGGGCTCAGATCATTCTGTTTTACCACCTCCTTGATAGGGGGCAGTAGCTCCTCTGTCCTGGGGCTCAGATCATTCTGTTTTACCACCTCCTTGATAGGGGGCAGTAGCTCCTCTGTCCTGGGGCTCAGATCATTCTGTTTTACCACCTCCTTGATAGGGGGCAGTAGCATGGGCGATAGCTCCTCTGTCCCGGGGCTCAGATCATTCTGTTTTACCACCTCTGGGTGCTCATGGGACTGGGACTCTGTGGGGGTGTGAATGGGAGGCCCTGGTCTGACCGAATCCTCTTGGGAAGAAGTCCGGAGCGGTGCTGACTGGTTAACATGGTAACCGGGGTAACTTCCCGCCTCCACCTCCACGTCTATGGAGGTGCTCCCGTGGCTATCAGGGGAGGAGGGCCGGTGGTGTTGGTGGTCGTCCAGGGGACAGGAGATGCTGTCCGGACACGGGGGTACATGGGTCTCCTCTTCTGGCAGAGTCCCTCCCGTTCTGTGGGTCCGCACCTTGAGTAGCTCCAGGCTGAACTGGGTCTGCTCCAGCTCCCTCATACGCCGATTCTGTCTCTTGGCCCGTGTCTTGTGGCTGCTGGGCTCTATACTCTGTCTGCTGGACTCGTCTATACACGGTCTTCTCTCGCTCTCTCTATCCTCTTCCTCTTCCAACAAACACTTCCACCTAGATTCATTAGAGTCTTCAGTAGGCCAGACCGTGGAGACATCTTGGATGCCATGATGGTGGGTGATCTCGACGACATGGTCCTCCGAGATGTCCGTATCCAGGCCCATGGTCCTATCTGCCTTCTCTTCTTCTGTGGTGGGGCTACTTTGTCCATTGAGCAACTGCTTTTCCTGCTGACTCTGCTCTTTTAGTTCTGTGAACCTATAGGAAACAGGGAGTCAAACTGTAAGCAAACACAGCTTAAAGCAAATCTACCTTCCATTCCTACTCTTCTCCAATGTGTTCTTCATCAGTGTATGGAAAGGCTAATCATTTGAACCTGGGAACAATAGGGTACGCAAGCTCTTGTTCCAGCCCAGCACTAAAATACACTTAATGTGTTTTTCTTTAACCAATTATAACTACATGAATCAGGTGTTTTTAGAGCTATTGTGACGGCCCTGAATTTGTCTGAACAGTCTGTGCTTCTCCTGCACATGAGGCGCCTGCCCTTTAATTCCCCATTAAATAGATAGCATCAGTTGAGCTGGTAACTGATCACGGAGGCGCCTCATGTGCGGAGCGCCTATCACGGAGGCGCTCCGCACTGCTAAAGCTAACTCTCTCTCCTCTGCTCTCATCCTTCTAGACCTATCGGCTGCCTTCGATACTGTGAACCATCAGATCCTCCTCTCCACCCTCTCCGAGTTGGGCATCTCCGGCGCGGCCCACGCTTGGATTGCGTCCTACCTGACAGGTCGCTCCTACCAGGTGGCGTGGCGAGAATCCGTCTCCACACCACGTGCTCTCACCACTGGTGTCCCCCAGGGCTCTGTTCTAGGCCCTCTCCTATTCTCGCTATACACCAAGTCACTTGGCTCTGTCATAACCTCACATGGTCTCTCCTATCATTGCTATGCAGACGACACACAATTAATCTTCTCCTTTCCCCCTTCTGATGACCAGGTGGCGAATCGCATCTCTGCATGTCTGGCAGACATATCCGTGTGGATGACGGATCACCACCTCAAGCTGAACCTCGGCAAGACGGAGCTGCTCTTCCTCCCGGGGAAGGACTGCCCGTTCCATGATCTCGCCATCACGGTTGACAACTCCATTGTGTCCTCCTCCCAGAGCGCTAAGAACCTTGGCGTGATCCTGGACAACACCCTGTCGTTCTCAACTAACATCAAGGCGGTGGCCCGTTCCTGTAGGTTCATGCTCTACAACATCCGCAGAGTACGACCCTGCCTCACACAGGAAGCGGCGCAGGTCCTAATCCAGGCACTTGTCATCTCCCGTCTGGATTACTGCAACTCGCTGTTGGCTGGGCTCCCTGCCTGTGCCATTAAACCCTACAACTCATCCAGAACGCCGCAGCCCGTCTGGTGTTCAACCTTCCCAAGTTCTCTCACGTCACCCCGCTCCTCCGCTCCCTCCACTGGCTTCCAGTTGAAGCTCGCATCCGCTACAAGACCATGGTGCTTGCCTACGGAGCTGTGAGGGGAACGGCACCTCAGTACCTCCAGGCTCTGATCAGGCCCTACACCCAAACAAGGGCACTGCGTTCATCCACCTCTGGCCTGCTCGCCTCCCTACCACTGAGGAAGTACAGTTCCCGCTCAGCCCAGTCAAAACTGTTCGCTGCTCTGGCCCCCCAATGGTGGAACAAACTCCCTCACGACGCCAGGACAGCGGAGTCAATCACCACCTTCCGGAGACACCTGAAACCCCACCTCTTTAAGGAATACCTAGGATAGGATAAAGTAATCCCTCTCACCCCCCCTCCCCCTGAAAAGATTTAGATGCACTACTGTTCCACTGGAGGTCATAAGGTGAATGCACCAATTTGTAAGTCGCTCTGGATAAGAGCGTCTGCTAAATGACTTAAATGTAATGTAAATGTTGAGCAAAAGGGGGTGACAGTTGGGTAAACGAGGAAGTATTCTTCTTTACTCTGTATGTTTTGTTGTATTTATAATGTGTTCTTTGTAGTTGTGTCTCCAGATTAACCTGGATCAAATCCTCTCACTTCTTCCTTTGGGACTAAACATCTCAGTTGGTCTTTGCTGTTCTGCACCGTAATGGCCGCTAGAGCCCTGTGCTGTTCTGCACCGTAATGGCCGCCAGAGTCCTGTGCTGTTCTGCACCGTAATGGCCGCTAGAGCCCTGTGCTGTTCTGCACCGTAATGGCCGCCAGAGCCCTGTGCTGTTCTACACCGTAATGGCCGCCGGAGCCCTGTGCTGTTCTGCACCGTAATGGTCGTCAGAGCCCTGTGCTGTTCTGCACCGTAATGGCCGCCAGAGCCCTGTGCTGTTCTGCACCGTAATGGCCGTCGGAGCCCTGTGCTGTTCTGCACCGTAATGGCCGTCAGAGTCCTGTGCTGTTCTACACCGTAATGGCCGCCGGAGCCCTGTGCTGTTCTGCACCGTAATGGCCGCCAGAGCCCTGTGCTGTTCTGCACCGTAATGGCCGCCAGAGCCCTGTGCTGTTCTGCACCGTAATGGCCGCCAGAGCCCTGTGCTGTTCTGCACCGTAATGGCCGCCAGAGCCCTGTGCTGTTCTGCACCGTAATGGCCGCCAGAGCCCTGTGCTGTTCTGCACCGTAATGGCCGCCAGAGCCCTGTGCTGTTCTGCACCGTAATGGCCGCCAGAGCCCTGTGCTGTTCTGCACCGTAATGGCCGCCAGAGCCCTGTGCTGTTCTGCACCGTAATGGCCGCCAGAGCCCTGTGCTGTTCTGCACCGTAATGGCCGCCAGAGCCCTGTGCTGTTCTGCACCGTAATGGCCGCCAGAGCCCTGTGCTGGCTGCAGTTTCTTCACTGCCTCTGTATTATCAGGGCAGAGTACCGCCACTGCAGGAACTGGCCTTTCTCTGCAGGAGATCTGTTGACGGATTGGATTGACTGACTGGGATTTACCGTGTTGGGTTGTGTTCAGTGGTTGGTGAAGATTACTGGGAGTTCTGGTAACCTTTTATAGTTGTGTGGTAGAAGATGTTGAGATTCTGATTGTATGATTGTATGATTGAGACCGGTTTAAGCTACACTTTGTGAAGAGGCAAAGACTGCGTGACTGAGGTCACTTGAGTTCACCATGACCTCCTTTACCGAGCAGGACTCTTTTTAGGCCTGAGGTACGGGACTTTCTTGAGGAACCAGAGATCATTTTGCTGTGATGTTATTATGTGGGAGATCATTTTTACATTTTTTATTTAAATAAAAAAATATATAAAAAAAATTGAATTATAACCACAGCAAAAGAATATAGTTGCTTTGAAGTTATTTCCAATGTTTTAAGGGTTTCTGCAAAAGTATATTTCCATCCTGACTTTTACATGAGTCCTTTGTATTGGTGTAGACTTGACGGACCAGATGGTCACATTCCCTCACAAACAAAAAAGGAGAAATCAAAATTTTCGCTGATAAGCACGACCTACCTGGTACCCCTAACAAACAATAACCTCATGTCAAACCCGTTACACTATGTTTGATCATATTTAGAATATAAATCCATATTGTCCATCTTTATGTACACCGAGTATACAAAACATGAAGAAAAACATTGTTCCATGACAGACTGACCAGGTGAATCCAGGTGAAAGCTATGATCCCTTATTGATGTCACTTGTTAAATCCACTTCAATCAGTTTAGATGAAGGGGAGGAGACAGGATACAGAAGGATTTTTAAGCCATGAGAAAACTGAGACATGGATTGTGTATTCAGAGGGTGAATGGGCAAGACAAAATATTTAAGTGACTTTGAATGGGGTATGGTAGTATGTGCCAGGAACACCGGTTTGAGTCAAGAACTGCATCGCTGCTGGGTTTTTCACGCTCAACCGTTCCCTGTGTGTATTAAGAATGGTCCACAACCCAAAGGACATCCAACCAACTTGACACAACTGTGGGAAGCATTGGAGTCAACATGGGCCAGCATCCCTGTGGAACGCTTTTAACACCTTGTAGAGTCCATGCTCCGACAAATTGAGGCTGTTCTGAGGGCAAAAGATGGAGGGGGTGCAACTCAATATTAGGAAGGTGTTCTTGATGTTTGGTATACTCGGTTTATATCATAAAATAGAAATGTTTATCACTCCTAGTTACCTCAGGCGTGCCATGTAGCCCCTGCAGGCTGCCTGTAGCAGCATAACTGCACCACGTGTGCTACGGTGGTGGGCTCTCTCTCTGTAGACGCGCCAGGCTGTCTGCACCGTAATGGCCGCCAGAGCCCTGTGCTGGATGCAGTTTCTCCAGCACCTCTGTATTATCAGGGCAGAGTCCCGCCACTGCAGGAACTGCCTGTACTGCCTGTAGCCCCTCCACGACGCCTGCAGGCACACTGCTGCCTCCTCCTGGACGGCTGGGTCCTCTGCTGCCTCCTCCTGGACGGCTGGGTCCACTGCTGCCTCCTCCTGGACAGCTGGGTCCTCTGCTGCCTCCTCCTGGATGGCTGGGTCTACTGCTGCCTCCTCCTGGACGGCTGGGTCCTCTGCTGCCTCCTCCTGGACGGCTGGGTCCTCTGCTGCCTCCTCCTGGACGGCTGGGTCCTCTGCTGCCTCCTCCTGGATGGCTGGGTCCTCTGCAGCCTCCTCCTGGACGGCTGGGTCCTCTGCTGCCTCCTCCTGGATGGCTGGGTTCTCTGCTGCCTCCTCCTGGACGGCTGGGTCCTCTGCAGCCTCCTCCTGGATGGCTGGGTCCTCTGCAGCCTCCTCCTGGATGGCTGGGTCCTCTGCAGCCTCCTCCTGGACGGCTGGGTTCTCTGCAGCCTCCTCCTGGATGGCTGGGTTCTCTGCTGCCTCCTCCTGGACGGCTAGGTCCACTGCAGCCTCCGACTGTCTGAGCAGGCAGCCCCTCCACCATCGCTTTGGAGAGGAGAGAATTGAGAAATATGAATTAACAAAGTGTGAAGTCATATTTGTGGCAAAAACTGAGAATGTTTATTGACTGGGGTGTTATCTTTGAAGTATAAATTGAAATGAATTGCATGTTAGTGGTTTTAGAGTTCTGGAGTAGTGTCGAGAATCCTTTCAAGGAAAGAAAAAGCTTATTTTACAAAACTGACCCTTTAAGGCGCAATTTGCATGTGAACTGAATATATCCCAGAAAGACCTGCAGTAGGTAAACATCTACTGAGATATGTTTAATAAGATATAGAAGTTGTTATTCCCTATACGATGACAGGTTGATATGGATATCCCGTCAGATATTTGACAAAACACAGTGCCTGAATGTTTGACTGGCTAAAATAAACTCTCTGTGAACAACTCACTTGAATAAATTGACTACTTCCCTCTGCAGTCATAAACTCAACCCACAGTTTCTTTGTGGAGACTGAAACAAATGAACACAGCTACAGAACAAACATCTATTTAATGGCCCCTGAGAATAACATTTCTAAATTAGCAGTATTATTTACAGGTGAAGTCGGAAGTTCACCTACACCTTAGCCAAATACATTTGAAACTCAGTTTTCACAATTCCTGACATTTAATCCTAGTAAAAATTCCCTGTCTTAGGATCACCACTTTATTTTAAGAAGGTGAAATGTCAGAATAATAGTAGAGAGAATGATTTATTTCAGGTTTGAACTCTTTCATCACATTCCCAGTGGGTCAGAAGTTTACATACACTCAATTAGTATTTGGTAGCATTGCTTTTAAATTGTTTAACTTGGGTCAAACGTGTCGGGTAGCCTTCCACAAGCTTCCCACAATACGTTGGGTGAATTGTGGCCCATTCCTCCTGACAGAGCTGGTGTAACTGAGTCAGGTTTGTAGGCCTCCTTGCTCACACATGCTTTATCAGTTCTGCCCACAAGTTTTCTATAGGATTGAGGTCAGGGCTTTGTGATGGCCAATATCTTGACTTTGCTGTCCTTATGCCATTTTGCCACAACATTGAAGTATGCTTGGGGTCATTGTCCATTTGGAAGACCCATTTGCGACCAAGCTTTAATTTCCTGACTGATGTCTTGAGATGTTGCTTCAATATATCCACATAATTTTCCTGCCTCATGATGCCATCTATTTTGTGAAGTGCACCAGTCCTTCCTGCAGCAAAGCACCCCCACAAGATGATGCTGCCACCTCCGTGCTTCACAGTTGGGATGGTGTTCTTCGGCTTCAAGCCTCCCACTTTTTCCTCCAAACATAACGATGGTCATTATGGCCAAACAGTTCTATTTTTGTTTCATCAGACCAGAGGACATTTCTCCAAAAAGTACCATCTTTGTCCCCATGTGCAGTTGCAAAACGTAGTTTGGCTTTTTTATGGCGGTTTTGGAGTAGTGGCCTCTTCCTTGCTGAGCGGCCTTTCAGGTTATGTTGATATAGGACTCATTTTACTGTGGATATAGATACTTTTCTACCTGTTTCCTCCAGCATCTTCACAAGGTCCTTTGCTGTTGTTCTGGGACTGATTTGCACTTTTTGCACCAAAGTAGGTTCATCTCTAGGAGACAGAACGCATCTCCTTCCTGAGCAGTATGGCGGCTGCGTGGTCCCATGGTGTTTATACTTGCGTACTATTGTTTGTACAGATGAACGTGGTACCTTCAGGTGTGTGGAAATTGTATGAAGTATGAACCAAACTTGTGGATGTCTCCAATTTTATTTCCTGAGGCTGATTTCTTTCGATTTTCCCATGATTAAAAAAAAATGTAACCTTTATTTTACTAGGCAAGTCAGTTAAGAACAAATTCTTATTTTCAATGACGGCCTAGGAACAGTGGGTTAACTGCCTGTTCAGGGGCAGAACGACAGATTTTGTACCTTGTCAGCTCGGGGATTTGAACTTGCAACCTTTCGGTTACTAGTCCAATGCTCTAACCACTAGGCTACCCTGCCGCCCGGCAGGTGATGATGATGAGCAAAGAGGCACTGAGTTTGAAGGTAGGCCTTAAAATACATCCACAGGTACACGTCCAATTGACTCAAATGATGTCAATTAGCCTATCAGAAGCTTCTAAAGCCATTACATCATTTTCTGGAATTTTCCAAACTGTTTAAAGGCACAGTCAGCTTAGTGCATGTAAACTTCTAACCCACTGGAATTGTGATACAGTGAATTATGAGTGAAATTATCTGTCTGTAAACAATTGTTGGAAAAATGACTTGTCATGCACAAAGTAGATGTCCTAACCGATTTGCTAAAACTATAGTTTGTTAACAATACATTTGTGGAGTGTAAACTTCCGACTTCAACTGTATATGCCGTGAGTTTAAAACAAAGTTACAAAAAAATCACTTTGTGAGATTTAAATTCTCTGTTTTGGTTCACTTCTACAATGAAATGGTTGTCTTTAAACAATAGTAACCTAATATGATAAACTTTTCAAACAGCTATTGCCAGTTGACAGGTGTGCGTAATCATTTTATTGACAATTATTCGACTAAACATGATTAGAGTTTTAGCATGTCTGTCACTAGGTTCTGAGCTGATTTGGTATGTTTGTTGTTCAGTCCGACGATGATTTGGACAGCAGACTGACTTCTCTATACTGGGACCCAAGTATCCCTTCCAGAAACTATATGGCCTCCAGGAAAGCAATTTTCCCCTCTTTCTCATGTGGAGCGTGAGGTAGCCAGTCACTACTGGCTACTACCCTGCGTCACTACACTGGTCTTCGAACCCTACTGGTCAGTCAGTCAGATAATAGATTATGTAAATTGTCACTCTGAAACAGGAAAGGGCCTTCCCCTACTGGTCAGTCAGTCAGATAATAGATTATGTAAATTGTCACTCTGAAACAGGAAAGGGCCTTCCCCTACTGGTCAGTCAGTTAGATAATAGATTATGTAAATTGTCACTCTGAAACAGGAAAGGGCCTTCCCCTACTGGTCAGTCAGTTAGATAATAGATTATGTAAATTGTCACTCTGAAACAGGAAAGGGCCTTCCCCTACTGGTCAGTCAGTTAGATAATAGATTATGTAAATTGTCACTCTGAAACAGGAAAGGGCCTTCCCCTACTGGTCAGTCAGTTAGATAATAGATTATGTAAATTGTCACTCTGAAACAGGAAAGGGATGAAACTGTTGCCACAAAGTTGGCTGAAGTAGCCAAATCATAACGTGATTTTCTGGATTTTTGTTTTAGATTCCGTCTCTCACTGTGTACCTATGATAGAAATTACAGACCTCTACATGCTTTGTAAGTTGGAAAACCTGCAAAATCGGCAGTGTTCTCCCCACTGTATATGTCCGTCAAAATGATAGTCTCAGCGCTTCTAGTGTTAACAGACAGAAATGGATTTACTGCGGCCTGTGTGGTCTAGAGGTGCTGCAGACCCTGGCACACATAAACCAGAGTTGGCATGGGTTTGAATCCGACCCTTCTGACTCTCACCTCTCCTCACCTTTCAGTGTTCTGACCACTGTCCAATAAAAATAAAAATAAAATAAAAATAAAAATAAATCGAAATACAAGAATGGACATTCCCATTCAAGTCAATGTTCCGGTTAGACTGACTGTCATATCGATTCTACCCAATGTCATTCTATACAGTGACTGGTGTGGTGCCCTGACTACAGCGTCTCACCTGGATGACATCAGCGGCCTGTCTCATGTTGATGAAGTGTTTCCTCTCCAGCCGGGCTCGGAAGCGGCGCTGCAGCGTGACGATGCGCCCTAACACCTCCTTGTGGAGCAGAGCCTGCAGCCGCTGACGCTCCGCATCTCGCAGGAACACCTGCAGTACAGAGAGAGACCCGGGGGGAGGAGCCGGCAGTGACTAGACACACCCACAACCAGGGAACAGAAAGGCTGCAATGCGCGTGAGAGAGAGAGAGAGAGAGACTGAGACAGAGACAGAGACAGAGACAGAGAGACAGAGAGAGAGAGAGAGAGAGAGAGAGAGAGACAGAGAGAGACAGAGACAGAGAGACAGAGAGAGACAGAGAGAGACAGAGAGACAGAGAGAGACAGAGAGAGAGAGACAGAGAGAGAGAGAGCGAGAGAGACAGAGACAGAGACAGAGAGAGACAGAGACAGAGAGAGACAGAGACAGAGAGAGAGACAGAGAGAGAGAGAGAGAGAGAGAGAGACAGAGAGAGACAGAGACAGAGAGAGACAGAGAGAGACAGAGACAGAGACAGAGACAGAGAGAGAGAGAGAGAGAGAGAGAGAGAGAGAGAGAGACACAGAGAGAGAGAGAGAGAGAGAGAGAGAGTGAGAGAATACCATTGTGTTGCCCACTTGATACCCAGCGGGTGCTAGATGAACTTGACGAAAGAACTCCCTGATGCCAGACTTGGTTGGTCTAGTGATGTCTGGTAAGAGCACACGAAAGTGACGCACAAAGTCCTGCAAAAGACGAGACAAAAGAGATCTAAAATAACATTAAATCAACAGTGACCTCGAAGGGATACAAGTTAGGGTCTTACAACCTGTAAATAAGACTGCATGGATGTGACATCACGACATCTACATTCAGTTCAGTGGGACTGAACGATGAGAATTAGGACCATTGACCAGTACATTTTTACAGTTACATTTTAGTCATTTAGCACAAGCTCTTATCCTGAGTGACTTACAGTCAGTGCATTCAACCAAGTAATACACAGTATGGTGTGTCTGTTTTGATCATCTGTGCCCGTGACTTCAATGCTGTATCCTGATTGGTTGATGTGAGGAAGGTGTACCTGGAAGGTGTATTTGATGGTGTATCCTGATTGGTTGGTGTGAGGAAGGTGTACCTGGAAGGTGTATTTGATGGCGTATCCTGATTGGTTGGTGTGAGGAAGGTGTACCTGGAAGGTGTATTTGATGGCGTATCCTGATTGGTTGGTGTGAGGAAGGTGTACCTGGAAGGTGTATTTGATGGCGTATCCTGATTGGTTGGTGTGAGGAAGGTGTACCTGGAAGGTGTATTTGATGGCGTATCCTGATTGGCGGATGCGGACGGTCTCCAGCATGCCTGTGTACCTCAGCTGCCTGAGCACAAGGGCATCATTGAAACGCAGGGGGAGCTGAGAGAGATGGAGAGAGAGACAGAGACAGAGAGAGAGACAGAGAGAGAAAGATTGAAAGAGAGGGAGAAAGAGTGAGAGAGAGATGTGAGAGAGAGATAAGAGAGAGAGAAAGAGTGAGAGAGAAACAGAGAAAGAGTGAGAGAAAGAAAGATAATAAGAGAGAGAGAAGGAAAGAGATTTAAAACACCCAAGAACGATTAAAACATTGTATAATTGGCTATAACGGGCTACGCAGTTTCATTGTGACATTAGCATCTGACCTAACTGAAGCAGCTGTTCCTACAGCAGCTGTTATCTGAATGTACCTTCTCTGCATTGGAGCGGACACACTTGACAAAGTAGGGCTCCGACTGACCC
This sequence comes from Oncorhynchus nerka, assembly GCF_034236695.1. Classification (NCBI taxonomy): domain Eukaryota; kingdom Metazoa; phylum Chordata; class Actinopteri; order Salmoniformes; family Salmonidae; genus Oncorhynchus; species Oncorhynchus nerka. Next base: position 12,085,801 of record NC_088412.1, on the reverse strand, counting down.
AGGGTCTCCATCAGCTTGTTGAGAGAGGCCTTCACACAGCAAGAGACATTGACATCACAGCATTAGTAATGTAACAATAACAACAATACAGCATTAGTAATGTAACAATAACAACAATAACAACAATAATAACAATAATATAACAACAACAACAATAATAATAATAACAATAATAACAACAATAATAATAATAACAATAATAACAACAATAATAATAATAATAAAACGACACTAATAATAACAACAATAATAATAATAAAACGGGGCGGCAGGGTAGCCTAGTGGTTAGAGTGTAGAGGTGGCAGGTAGCCTAGTGGTTAGAGTGTAGAGGTGGCAGGTAGCCTAGTGGTTAGAGTGTAGAGGTGGCTGGTAGCCTAGTGGTTAGAGTGTAGAGGTGGCAGGTAGCCTAGTGGTTAGAGTGTAGAGGTGGCTGGTAGCCTAGTGGTTAGAGTGTAGAGGTGGCAGGTAGCCTAGTGGTTAGAGTGTAGAGGTGGCAGGTAGCCTAGTGGTTAGAGTGTAGAGGTGGCTGGTAGCCTAGTGGTTAGAGTGTAGAGGTGGCAGGGTAGCCTAGTGGTTAGAGTGTAGAGGTGGCAGGTAGCCTAGTGGTTAGAGTGTAGAGGCGGCAGGGTAGCCTAGTGGTTAGAGTGTAGAGGTGGCAGGTAGCCTAGTGGTTAGAGTGTAGAGGCGGCAGGGTAGCCTAGTGGTTAGAGTGTAGGGCGGCAGGGTAGCCTAGTGGTTAGAGTGTAGAGGTGGCAGGTAGCCTAGTGGTTAGAGTGTAGAGGCGGCAGGGTAGCCTAGTGGTTAGAGTGTAGAGGTGGCAGGTAGCCTAGTGGTTAGAGTGTAGAGGCGGCAGGGTAGCCTAGTGGTTAGAGTGTAGAAGTGGCTGGTAGCCTAGTGGTTAGAGTGTAGAGGCGGCAGGGTAGCCTAGTGGTTAGAGTGTAGAGGCGGCAGGTAGCCTAGTGGTTAGAGTGTAGAGGTGGCAGGTAGCCTAGTGGTTAGAGTGTAGAGGCGGCAGGTAGCCTAGTGGTTAGAGTGTAGGGCGGCAGGGTAGCCTAGTGGTTAGAGTGTAGAGGTGGCAGGTAGCCTAGTGGTTAGAGTGTAGAGGCGGCAGGGTAGCCTAGTGGTTAGAGTGTAGAGGTGGCAGGTAGCCTAGTGGTTAGAGTGTAGAGGCGGCAGGGTAGCCTAGTGGTTAGAGTGTAGAAGTGGCTGGTAGCCTAGTGGTTAGAGTGTAGAGGCGGCAGGGTAGCCTAGTGGTTAGAGTGTAGAGGCGGCAGGTAGCCTAGTGGTTAGAGTGTAGAGGTGGCAGGTAGCCTAGTGGTTAGAGTGTAGAGGTGGCAGGTAGCCTAGTGGTTAGAGTGTAGAGGTGGCAGGTAGCCTAGTGGTTAGAGTGTAGAGGTGGCAGGTAGCCTAGTGGTTAGAGTGTTGGACTAGTAACCGGAAGGTTGCGAGTTCAAACCCCCGAGCTGACAAGGTACAAATCTGTTGTTCTGCCCCTGAACAAGGCAGTTAACCCACTGTTCCCAGGCCGTCATTGAAAATAAGAATTTGTTCTTAACTGACTTGCCTGGTTAAATAAAGGTAAAAAAATAATAATAATTAAAAAATAAATAAAATAAACAATACTAATAATAACAACAATAATAGTAATAATAATAATAATAATACCACAATACTAATAATAACAACAATAATAGTAACAACAACAATAATAATACCACAATACTAATAATAACAACAATAATAGTAACAACAACAATAATAATACCACAATACTAATAATACAACAATACTAATAATAATACCACAATACTAATAATAATACAACAATACTAATAATAATACCACAATACTAATAATACAACAATACTAATAATAATACCACAATACTAATAATAATACCACAATACTAATAACAACAACAATAATAATACCACAATACTAATAATAATACCACAATACTAATAATAATACCACAATACTAATAAATAATACCACAATACTAATAATAATACCACAATACTAATAATAATACCACAATAATAATACCACAATACTAATAATAACAACAATACTAATAATAATACCACAATACTAATAAATAATACCACAATACTAATAACAACAACAATAATAATACCACAATACTAATAATAATACCACAATACTAATAATAATACCACAATACTAATAATAATACCACAATACTAATAATAATACCACAATACTAATAATAATACCACAATACTAATAATAATACCACAATACCACAATACTAATAATAATACCACAATACTAATAATAATACCACAATACTAATAATAATACCACAATACTAATAATACAACAATACTAATAATAATAATACCACAATACTAATAATAATACCACAATACTAATAATACAACAATACTAATAATACCACAATACTAATAATAATACCACAATACTAATAATAATACCACAATAATAATACCACAATACTAATAATAACAACAATACTAATAATACCACAATACTAATAAATAATACCACAATACTAATAACAACAACAATAATAATACCACAATACTAATAATAATACAACAATACTAATAATACAACAATACTAATAATAATACCACAATACTAATAATAATACCACAATACCACAATACTAATAATAATACCACAATACTAATAATAATACAACAATACTAATAATACAACAATACTAATAATACAACAATACTAATAATACAACAATACTAATAATACAACAATACTAATAATACAACAATACTAATAATACAACAATACTAATAATACAACAATACTAATAATACAACAATACTAATAATAATACCACAATACTAATAATAATACAACAATACTAATAATACAACAATACTAATAATAATACCATAATAATAATAATAATACCATAATAATAATACCACAATAATAATAATAATACCACAATACTAATAATAATACCACAATACTAATAATAATACCATAATAATAATACCACAATACTAATAATAATACCATAATAATAATACCACAATAATAATACCACAATACTAATAATAATACCATAATAATAATAATAATACCACAATAATAATAATAATACCACAATACTAATAATAATACCACAATAATAATAATAATACCACAATACTAATAATAATACCACAATACTAATAATAACACCATAATAATAATACCACAATACTAATAATAATACCACAATACTAATAATAATACCACAATACTAATAATAACACCATACTAATAATACCACAATACTAATAATAATAAAACAACAATACTAGTAATAATAATAACACAAAATTAATAATAACAATAATAATAATAATAACACAATACTAATAATATTAACAATAATAACAATAGCAATAAAACAATACTAATAACTATACCAATAATAATAATAGAACAATACTAATAATAATAACAATAATATTATAAAACCAATACAACTAATAATAATAATAATAAATAATAATAAAACACCGATAACAACAACTACAATAATAATAATAGTAATAATATAATAATAAAACAATGCTAACAACATCTACAATAATAATAATAGTAATAATATAATAATAAAACAATGCTAACAACATCTACAATAATAATAATAGTAATAATATAATAATAAAACAATGCTAACAACATCTACAATAATAATAATAGTAATAATATAATAATAATACACCAATAATAGTAATAATACAATAATAATAATAATAACAAAAATACACCAATAATACTAATAACACCAACAATAATACTGGTAATAATATAATAATAATACACCAATAATACTGGTAATAATATAATAATAATAATAATAACAACTTACAATACACACATGCGTACATACAATTTAACGCACAGGTGGTCCCGGGAATCGAACCCACTATCCCGGCGTTGCAACTGCCTTGCTCTACCTAGCTTCCCATCATATTACCATCTCATAATACGTTGAATTAACCAAGTAGTATAAAAGCACATGTTGTTTATTATAGTAGACTCATGTTCCATTCTAAATCAACCTCTTGCCCTTTTGATCTGAGATCATCACTATGACATATTTTCATTTATATAATTCTTAAGATCTTCACAAAGTGCCTCGAGATACGTAGGAGCTGAGTGTTGGAACTGGGCGCTGATGCTGGGTGTTGGTTTGAGGGCTGTGCAGAGATGAAGGACGCAGAGCCACTGAGTGTTGGAACTGGGCGCTGATGCTGGGTGTTGGTTTGAGGGCTGTGCAGAGATGAAGGACGCAGAGCCACTGAGTGTTGGAACTGGGCGCTGATGCTGGCTGTTGGTTTGAGGGCTGTGCAGAGATGAGGAGGCGTCTAACTGGAACTGGGCGCTGATGCTGGCTGTTGGTTTGAGGGCTGTGCAGAGAGAGACACTGGGCGCTGAAGGCTGTGCAGAGATGAGGACGCAGAGACACTAAAGGGTGAGAGAGGCGTCTAACCTGGAACTGGGCGCTGATGCTGGCTGTTGGTTTGAGGGCTGTGCAGAGATGAGGACGCAGAGACACTAAAGGGTGAGAGAGGCGTCTAACCTGGAACTGGGCGCTGATGCTGGGTGTTTTCTTCTTCTTGTGCAGGAGGAGGAGGGACTTAGTGATGCGGTCGTGGAGGGTCACGCTGCTCAGGTACCTCAGAGACTTCACGTCCAACAGGTGCTGCTCAGATACAGGAAGCGCCATAAGAACACGGTCAGACAGTATAGTATTCCAAAGAATGCACAGAACTATTCCTCTTCTAAACTGTTACTGTCCATCTGTGCTCGTCTCCATAAAGCTTTGTAAATTCACTGTAGTGCTGTAATCCATTACATCACTATTGAGATTTCCTCCTAGAATTAGATCGTATGTCACATTTTGTCAGGACCTTACCTTCGGTAAGCTGGGCTTGGACTTGTAGTTTTTGTTCCGCCTTTGGGAGAGAGATTGGTTGTCAGATAAACTACAGAATTAACATACTGTATATGAACACACATTGACCACTGCCTGTGCATGGTTTCTGAGTGTGGCTTGAGCGTTCATGGTGATGGTCACACTTGGTCAGACTCGAACTGCTGTACACACCATTCACCTAGATGTATATGTGTTCCTAATGTTTTGTCCACTCAGTGTAGATGTAATTATATTCCAGACTCTGTTCCTAATGTTTTGTCCAACTTGGTGTAGATGTATTCATACTCTGACTCTGGGTCCCAGACTTCTAATATTTCTGTCTTAATGTCTTTGTTCTTTTGAACTTTTAGATTGTGTTTATTGTTATTGTGGTACTAGATATTGCTGCATTTTTCCAGCATTTCCCTACACCAGTGATAACGTCTGCAAAAACGGTGTACACGACCGATACACTTTGATTTGACTTTGTAGTCATACTCACATGAGGATGCTCTGTGCTCTCTCCAGCAGCTTGCTGCCAGTAGAGTTGAAGAAGATGCCGTCAGCAAACTCTGCGCCAGAGGAGGACAGACCACCCTGTCTGGAGCGACGCCCATTACAGCCCACGCCATAACCATCCCTAGAGGAGAGATAGAGTGACAGAAAGAGAGGGGGGAGAGGGAGAGAAAGAGTGACAGAAAGAGAGGGGGGAGAGGGAGAGAAAGAGTGACAGAAAGAGAGGGGGTAGAGGGAGAGAAAGAGTGACAGAAAGAGAGGGGGGAGAGGGAGAGAAAGAGTGACAGAAAGAGAGGGGGAGAGGGAGAGAAAGAGTGACAGAAAGAGAGGGGGAGGGAGAGAAAGAGTGACAGAAAGAGAGGGGGAGAGGGAGAGAAAGAGTGACAGAAAGAGAGGGGGAGAGGGAGAGAAAGAGTGACAGAAAGAGAGGGGGAGGGAGAGAAAGAGTGACAGAAAGAGAGGGGGTAGAGGGAGAGAAAGAGTGACAGAAAGAGAGGGGGAGAGGGAGAGAAAGAGTGACAGAAAGAGAGGGGGGGAGAGGGAGAGAAAGAGTGACAGAAAGAGAGAGGGGGGAGGGAGAGAAAGAGTGACAGAAAGAGAGGGGGAGAGGGAGAGAAAGAGTGACAGAAAGAGAGGGGGAGAGGGAGAGAAAGAGTGACAGAAAGAGAGGGGGAGAGGGAGAGAAAGAGTGACAGAAAGAGAGGGGGAGAGGGAGAGAAAGAGTGACAGAAAGAGAGGGGGAGAGGGAGAGAAAGAGTGACAGAAAGAGAGGGGGAGAGGGAGAGAAAGAGTGACAGAAAGAGAGGGGGAGAGGGAGAGAAAGAGTGACAGAAAGAGAGGGGGAGAGGGAGAGAAAGAGTGACAGAAAGAGAGGGGGAGAGGGAGAGAAAGAGTGACAGAAAGAGAGGGGAGAGGGAGAGAAAGAGTGACAGAAAGAGAGGGGGAGAGGGAGAGAAAGAGTGACAGAAAGAGAGGGGGAGAGGGAGAGAAAGAGTGACAGAAAGAGAGGGGGAGAGGGAGAGAAAGAGTGACAGAAAGAGAGGGGGAGAGGGAGAGAAAGAGTGACAGAAAGAGAGGGGGAGAGGGAGAGAAAGAGTGACAGAAAGAGAGGGGAGAGGGAGAGAAAGAGTGACAGAAAGAGAGGGGGAGAGGGAGAGAAAGAGTGACAGAAAGAGAGGGGGAGAGGGAGAGAAAGAGTGACAGAAAGAGAGGGGGAGAGGGAGAGAAAGAGTGACAGAAAGAGAGGGGGAGAGGGAGAGAAAGAGTGACAGAAAAGAGAGGGGGAGAGGGAGAGAAAGAGTGACAGAAAGAGAGGGGGAGAGGGAGAGAAAGAGTGACAGAAAGAGAGGGGGAGAGGGAGAGAAAGAGTGACAGAAAGAGAGGGGGAGAGGGAGAGAAAGAGTGACAGAAAGAGAGGGGGAGAGGGAGAGAAAGAGTGACAGAAAGAGAGGGGGAGAGGGAGAGAAAGAGTGACAGAAAGAGAGGGGGAGAGGGAGAGAAAGAGTGACAGAAAGAGAGGGGAGAGGGAGAGAAAGAGTGACAGAAAGAGAGAGGGGGAGAGGGAGAGAAAGAGTGACAGAAAGAGAGGAGAGGGGAGAAAGAGTGAGAGAAAGAGTGAGGGAGAAAGAGAGTGACAGGGAGAGGGAGAGAAAGAGTGACAGAAAGAGAGGGGGAGAGGGAGAGAAAGAGTGACAGAAAGAGAGGGGTAGAGGGAGAGAAAGAGTGACAGAAAGAGAGGGGGAGAGGGAGAGAAAGAGTGACAGAAAGAGAGGGGGAGAGGGAGAGAAAGAGTGACAGAAAGAGAGGGGGAGAGGGAGAGAAAGAGTGACAGAAAGAGAGGGGGGAGGGAGAGAAAGAGTGACAGAAAGAGAGGGGTAGAGGGAGAGAAAGAGTGACAGAAAGAGAGGGGGAGAGGGAGAGAAAGAGTGACAGAAAGAGAGGGGGAGAGGGAGAGAAAGAGTGACAGAAAGAGAGGGGGAGAGGGAGAGAAAGAGTGACAGAAAGAGAGGGGGTAGAGGGAGAGAAAGAGTGACAGAAAGAGAGGGGGAGAGGGAGAGAAAGAGTGAAAAAGAAGAAGAGGGGGAGAGGGAGAGAAAGAGTGAAAAAGAAGAAGAGGGGGAGAGGGAGAGAAAGAGTGACAGAAAGAGAGGGGGAGAGGGAGAGAAAGAGTGACAGAAAGAGAGGGGGAGAGGGAGAGAAAGAGTGACAGAAAGAGAGGGGGGAGAGGGAGAGAAAGAGTGAAAAAGAAGAAGAGGGAAGGAGCAATAGGGATCATTTGTATCCATAAAAAGTAAATGTATGCTTTGAGAATCCATAAAACAGTGTGATAGGTACCTGGTGGGCTTTTCCATCAGTGTGTTGCTGCCCTGGAGGTCTGACAAGGGGGTCCGGGGATTCTTTCGAGTGATATCTGTACAAGACAGAGATGGAAGGGAGGACGGACAGAGAGTTGAGGAGAGAGAGACATGAGGAGAGAGAGAGACATGAAGAGAGAGAGACATTAGGAGAGAGAGAGACATGAGGAGAGAGAGAGAGAGACATGAGGAGACAGAGACATGTGGAGAGAGAGGGTTGAGGAGACAGAGAGACATGAGAGAGAGAGGCATGAGGAGAGAGAGAGAGGCATGAGGAGAGAGAGAGAGTTGAGGAGACAGAGAGACATGAGAGAGAGAGGCATGAGGAGAGAGAGAGAGAGGCATGAGGAGAGAGAGAGAGAGTTGAGGAGACAGAGAGACATGAGAGAGAGAGTTGAGGAGAGCGAGAGTTGAGGAGAGAGAGAGATATGAGGAGAGAGAGAGTTAAGGAGAGAGAGTTAAGGAGAGAGAGTTAAGGAGAGAGAGAGTTAAGGAGAGAGAGATATGAGGAGAGAGAGAGAGTTAAGGAGAGAGAGAGATATGAGGAGAGGGAGAGAGTTAAGGAGAGAGAGAGATATGAGGAGATAGAGAGAGTTAAGGAGAGAGAGAGTTAAGGAGAGAGAGAGATATGAGGAGAGAGAGAGAGTTAAGGAGAGAGAGAGAGTTAAGGAGAGAGAGAGTTAAGGAGAGAGAGAGAGATATGAGGAGAGAGAGAGAGAGAGTTAAGGAGAGAGAGTTAAGGAGAGCGAGAGAGTTAAGGAGAGAGAGAGTTAAGGAGAGAGAGAGAGATATGAGGAGAGAGAGAGAGAGTTAAGGAGAGAGAGTTAAGGAGAGCGAGAGAGTTAAGGAGAGAGAGAGTTAAGGAGAGAGAGAGAGATATGAGGAGAGAGAGAGAGAGAGTTAAGGAGAGCGAGAGAGTTAAGGAGAGAGAGATATGAGGAGAGAGAGAGAGTTAAGGAGAGAGAGAGATATGAGGAGAGAGAGAGAGTTAAGGAGAGAGAGAGATATGAGGAGAGAGAGAGAGAGTTAAGGAGAGAGAGAGATATGAGGAGAGAGAGAGAGTTAAGGAGAGAGAGAGATATGAGGAGAGAGAGAGAGTTAAGGAGAGAGAGATTTAAGGAGAGAGAGAAGGATACACATGCAACTCCATTATTGAATGGTGATATCAGATCAAGTAAGAACAAGATATTGGATCAAGTAAGTTCTCTCTGCTACCACACGGAAAGCGGTACTGGAGCGCCAACTCTAGGTCCAGAAGGCTTCTTAACAGCTTCTACCCCCACGCCATAAGACTCCTGAACAGCTAATCAAATGGACACCCAGACTAATTGCATAGACCCCCCCCCCTCCACCACACTTTGTTTATTATCTATCCATAGTCACTTTAGTCAGTCTCACTCAGATATCATATTCAAAACTGCAAACATTTCTCTCTACCTTATGGCAAAATGTGTACAATTCCAGGAAATGAGTTATAAAATTGGGTACGCAGACCCACGAGCAATTGTGGTCCCTCATGACGAGTTCAGATCCACCCTCATTAGAGTAGCCCGTCCCCGTGTTAAATGATCAAAAACGGCTGTAATATCACACAGTTGGGCTTTTTATCGAGTGAGAACTAGTTCATTCAGAACTAGCTAATTGTTTGCTTTCTTATTTGTAAGCCCAGGAAAAGAGAGCTGGGTAGTGTAAGGAATTGCTATTTCGTATGCAGGTGACTAAACTTACTGCTAATTACATGGCTACAACTCACAGTAAAGCCTGTGGGGTCCCCTACAGGATAGCTCCCACATTACACACATAATCTCCCTTTTTTAACCGAACACTGTGCCCGAAGAAGATCCTACGATGACGGACAGACAACTGAGCCAATGGCGGAAGACTACAGACTACAACCAGCTGAACCAATCCGGAGATCCGATCTTCCTAGGGTCAACCTACTTTCTGTGACGTATATAAGGGCTGTGCTGACTGTTTACGCGCTCTCTGCCTGCTGTTCCAACACGAACTAACGGAAGAGCCGTATTTACGTGTACCAGATATTCTCCCTCTGAAATAAACTGTCGCTTGTCGTACAATTTTAACACCTGGTCTGAATCGATCCTTAACCGGCTCACCCTTCTAATATCCTTTTATCAACAAAACATGGTAGCAGAGGATGGTTGAATAACGGTCCGGTCGAAGTGAGTTGATTGGGTGTGAGAAGGAGAGTGACGGGAAGGACGGTTCCAAAAAGAGACGGGTGAAAGAAATTCGGGGGAGGACAATAATTCTGCTCAACTCGGGAAACTGATCTAAAAGGTGCACCATAAACAAGGTAAGCAAAACCTGTTAAATCAAACTTTGCATATTGTCGTATAGTCTGTCTAAATTCTGATCAGTATTTCCGAGTAAGTATGAATTCTTGTGTAAATTTATAATTTGCTGACGAGTCAAAGAACAGTAGAGTGAACATATGTGGTACGAACCGGCGACGGCCGGGTGATTAAATCATTGATGAGATATCAGCGAGGGGATAGATTGTGTAATTTTGTCCCGTGACCCGGTCAGCGCAGTCTGATAGCTTTCAATGATGAGGGATCACTTTTGAGGCCTGTAGTTCCGAAAGGGGTCGGACATGTGTACAATTTTGATAAGGGATCAGCACGATAGAGATTAGGGATAGATGTCAGTAAGGGAATAGCAAATTGCTATTCATTAAACCTGGCGCCGAGGTTGTCCAGCGGCTCGGTCGAAGTCCAGTCTGATAAGGGGTCCATAGGGATAGATATCGGTAAGGGAATAGCAAATTGCTATTCATTAAACCTGGCGCCGAGGTTGTCCAGCGGCTCGGTCGAAGTCCAGTCTGATAAGGGGTCCATAGGGATAGATATCAGTAAGGGAATAGCAAATTGCTATTCATTAAACCTGGCGCCGAGGTTGTCCCGCTGCTCGGTCGAAGTCCAGTCTGATAGAGGTCCAATGATAAAGATAAGCTGATAGGGGTCAGAGAGATGACGTGTATTTGTAACGGTTTATATTAAAATGTAATGTGGTTGTAATCGTCTCCATTAAGATTGTTGATGGTTTGAGAGACAGAGAGAGAGAGAGAGAGAACTCAAGAAGGGTTGTTGAATAAATCTGAAAATTCTGTGTTGTATGTAAACTTCCATGTTGTGTGTATCTATAACTTCTGTGTAAAATGTATAATATGTAAACTTCCATGTTGTGTGTATCTATAACTTCTGTGTAAAATGTATAATCAGGAACAAAATGACTGATGTATAATTGAAATAAGATCTGAATATAATATTTAATATTGCGACTATATAGTCGAATAGATCCCTTGGTTGCGCGCTCCACTTAAAGCTATACCAACCCAATCGTTTTTCTCGAACTGAATATACAAGGAAAAGCTCTGAGATAAGGCAGAGTGTGAGCAATAGTGTCTCCTCGAATACATCGTTGTTATTAACTAACGACGGACTAAGTATATTCTAATTATATTCAAGTAGTCTGGTAAAATTCCGATTGAATTAAATTGAATCACGATTAAAAATTCACAATGGCGACCCCCAATACTCCAAAGCTGAAGTTTAATGAGTTCCTAGAAAAAAAAATGGAATATAGATCAGGGGGAAAGGGACAGTGGAAGGATATAAAGAAAGTCTGGGAGGGAGTAAAGTTAAGATGGACGCAAGCAGGTTACCTAGGAGGGGGACTGCCAACCGGGGTCCAGTTGAAAACAATTGAATGTGGGTTAAGAGAGAAAGAGGCAGAAAAGAACAAAATTCACGTATTTAAGAAAGAAGGGTCAGATACGAAGGGAGCGAGATTAATGAGAATCCTAATTAAGGGAAAACTTTGGGCGTTTAAATTAGTGCTATTTTCTGTTGTTCAGATGCCGGAGTAACAAATACAGATAACTGTAAATTGGGTCTATTTGCGGAGAATCTCCATAAGCATTGGTGGTTCAGTGGTAGAATTCTCGCCTGCCACGTGGGAGGCCGGGGTTCGGTTCCCAGCTGAGGTGTAAAGAATAGTTATATATGTCTGAGTCTTTGGTTGTAATTGAACTGGTTGTTTTGCAGAGAAAGTTATAGTCACTAGTATTGGTATAAGATATAAACTGAACGTTTTAAATAGTTTGTTTGGTTCAAATTGAAAGACTAATTCATTCAACTTAATATAAGAACGGAGATTTTGATGCAAGGCGATGTCTGTTCACTAAATGATTTGTTGGGAATAATACATTGGGAAAAGAGTCGTAATTAAAATGCTAATTCAAAGACGAGACAGTAATTTAAATCAAATTAATTCTGAATAATAACGGGGAACAATTACGATAGATTTGTGTCCATCGAAATGTTTTTATAAGATTAGCGAATTGAGAGATGTTGATTGATGTTGTAAACTCTAAATCAGGATTCAACAGATGTGATAAATTAGGTTTGGTTTATCGAACCCGAAATACTGTTGTTGCAGAAGGCCAACCATTATTTACAATGAGTTGAAAATCGTTGCGAAATGAGTAAGATTGAGCGCTTGTTGATGACATCACTAGCGAGGTTTCCGTCGCCACGGAAATGATGTCTTGACTGGGGGTGACAGAGAAAATGGTTAGTGTCCTTTAAAAGGAGTATGTAAATCGTCAGGAAAGATGCTAAAAACTAGCAGCTGATTCGCTGGGTGGGTATCATTGATTTGTGGCGTTTATTTGGACTGTAATTGGGCCGTGAGAGAGAGGGATTGGATGTCTGAGTCATAAAACATCGTGATGGTGGATTCTGATGGTTGTTGATTCTTGGTTTGATCGTTTGAATAGCACCAGTGAATTTGAGCACTGTTTCCATTATGTGGAACGGTGTCAGGGTATTACTGGTGAAAAGCAACCTCTATGGTAAAACATTGTACATGTTTCGGTAAACTAGCGAGGTTGAATTTGGTTATTTGAACATTTCCCTTGATACGTAGACATACGTAACAGGGGCAAGTTGTTTTTCCTTGAGGAACACGCAGATGGTGTTTTGTTATATTGAGATGTAAATGTGAGTTGAAGGAGCCAAGGAAAATACGTTATTTTTATTAAATATCAGGGATTATAATATTGGGGAGAATGAGGCCATAAACGACCAAATTGGAAAGGCCTGGAAGTTTTGATTAATCATTAAGGTTTGCAAATATATACACATAAAACATTTGTTAGGACTATTTGTTTTGGTGCAAAGGTATTTTAAAGAGACACGCTCAAATATGGAACTTTATGAGTTTTTATTTTATGAGTTTTAAATTACACAAGTGAATTTGGATTTTAAGGATAAAGGGTTCTTTAATATGTCTAGTGTAGTATAGAACTTGACTATAAATGGGTGGGTTGACTCATGGACCTTATCATGACTGTCTTCTAAGGTCTGATCAGCCTTGGGGGAGAGTCATTGGTATAATGAATGTGGTCATATTGAGTACTAGTTTTAAGGTAAATTCATTATAAAGGAGTTTAGGTTAGGAGGTTAGGATAGGATATATATTAAGCCAATAGGGCAGGGAATTACATAGAAAAATAAATTTCAGTTCTTAGGGGTGATAAATCACTGTAGACAAGGAATTCTGCACTCTGCAACATATATTAAATTCATGTTATTGTCAGATAGAATACTGAGAGTCCTTGAAGGAAGGATTTTGATATGATAAGCATTTGTTTTGATTTTTTTTTTTGACCATTGGGGGTTTTAAAAAAAATATATAGTATTAAATTTAACAGGTATATAGGACATCTGTGATGATTTAGGATTATTGTTAGGTTGATTAAGGAAATGTAAGGACTTTAGAGATTGACACTCATAGACATGATTTTGGATAAAGTCAAACAGTTAGAAGCTTAGTGGTATTTGAGAAATATGAGAGAAAAGGTTTAAATTGGTAAATATATATTTAAGAAAATATATAAGTAGCGCAGATAGTTCTTAAGTAGATAAGAAACTTGACAGGGAATTGGTACTGGATTGACGCCCAAGGGAGAATTGGACATGTGGAAAACTAAAAGGGCTCCTTCATGATGTCAGACATAAAGATAATATACTAATCTTACCTAAGTCATTATTTAGAGTAGGTAAGGTTGATACCTGGGCAGAGTCAGGTATCAAAAGGGGGATGGGTAAATTGTGGTCTAGGATAGGATGGGGCTTATTGGATAGGAAAAAAAAAAAAAAAAAAAATGTAAGCTAACAATTGGGCATAGAAGTTAAAGATATAATCAGATAAAACATATGAGAAATTGTTTGTTAACCAAGCCTGTATGTCCAGGATTGTATGCATTACAGGTGAACTACAGGTGAAGTCACTCAATCCAGTCCCAGAGGCTTGGGGACCATAGAAGACCCCTGGTGACAGCTAGCTGAAAGAGCTACCCAGATTCATATCGCACGGCGGAAGGGTAAGACATTTTTTCACTGTCGGACAATAAACAGAGTTCGGGAGAAGAACTGGAATTAACAGAATTCCGCGGGGGCCAACTCTCGAATGAAGTAACCCTACCTGTCCTATCACCCCTGTTTTTGTTCATAGAAGTGAAGATGTGTCTGGCTCTGGCTAAGTGATGTGTATTTTGTTCCAAAATAAGCATACGAATCCCTAGATCTGGGTAGACAAGAAGTTAGAGTAGAGATTACATGGTAACCGACTTCGGACAGTTCTAGGATTGGAGAAGAGGATATCCGTATAGCATGGAGGATCCCACAAGGGTGGATAGGTTTTCCATGATATGGGGAAACCTGGGAGCAATGTTGAACTTTGTAAAGGTGATGAAATCCTACTAACCATCAAAACTATTAAGCTCTCTGATGCAGGCACTCACACCCTCGGACTACAAAGGACGAGGACAGACATGATGGGTGTGTTTTCTATCAGGGTACTGCCAAGACCAGAGGTAACCGGACACACTCCTCTACCACCACTGTGTTAAAAATACCATTCAGGTAATTAATGTTAGAGTCTATTCGGCTATTGATCAATTAGAAACTGAGACTGGTTTTGATAGTAGGGACAATTTGTGGCTGTCTTATATGAGGTACACAGCTAAAACCCTGAGAGGAAAGGACTGTATTATTTGAAGTTATGCTAGACCTGTTCTGGCTACACCCATTTGCTGTAGGAGAAGGAGAGGGGTGGTTGTGTATTTTGAGAAGTTTTTACCAGGTTAAGCCCAATTCAACCCTCTGTTCCTCTTTGAGCCTTGTGTTTCCTGCAGTACCTCCTCATCGGGCCTCTTGGGGTGTTGAGGCATATGGGGGCAATTACGAGTGCATCACGGGTACAGGTAATGGCATTGATTATGGGAGATTGCCTGAAGCTGATTGCAGGAGTAACATAACCATTAATTCCACTTGGCCAGTTACAGGCCTAAACCAAACTAGTGGTCTGGCTGATGTATGGTGGATGAGTGAAGCCAAAGAGGGCTGAGACCCATTCTTAGAGGAGAATGGCAAGGTACGTGTGGTCTGACCAGTTTGATAATTCCACTGACCATTGTTGATGTTGTTGCTGAACAGCTGCTGAGTTCTGTAACCAGGGGACCTGAAAACATTCCATCCCATGGGAGACAAATGTTGTAGTGCTCCATGGACAGAGGATGTAGTTGACATACACACTAACCTGTTGGGAGTGCCAGTGGGGATTCCTCATGAGTTTCAGGCCTTGGGTAGGAATGATGGACTCTGGCACTTACTACCTACTATGGGTCCAGCCATGGTGGATGCTGGACAGACTGCATGGATTAATTATATCTACTATGACCAACAGCGTTTTGTGAATTACTCCCGTGATGCACTCACTAGTATGTCTGAACAGCTTGAGGCCACATTTGGGGTTTCCAGACAGAATAGACTTGCCTTGAATATGCTTCTTGCCAGTCAGGGGACGTCTGCAAGATGTTCGGTAAACAATGTTGCACGTATATTCCTAATACCAGTCCAGATGATAGTTTTTAAACTTCACAATCTAAGGCGGGGTTGATGCACTATCTGCTAAGATGAGGTCCACGGGGTTGGAGGAGTCTGTTCTCTTGGCCTGGTTTGGTAAGTGCACTGGTAGGATGGTTACTGGATTTCTGACCCTAATTCTTGTATTATTTGTTATTGATGTGATGTGCTGCTTGCATCATACCGTGTTTTAAGTCTGTTACAGATGTGGTGAGGGCTTCAGGCATATGCCTTTGCTTGATGCTCCAGTTGGCGATGCCGATACGGAAGCATGCTTTCAGGGGAGGATGGGACTGACTGATGATGACACATGGTTTGGAGTCCCTGGGTGGCAAGGAGCCCACTTGGTACAGGATAGAAGTAGCTGAGAGGACCAGATGGTTTCTAATAATTCTTTACTCTGTTTTCCATGACCAAAGTTTTATCCTACATCTTACATGTCAATAACAATAAAGTTTTATCCTGTTTTTGATAAGTGACACCCTTGGGGGGAACAAAGGCATACAACAAAGGCATATATAACTTGTTATTAGTAATAAACTTTTATTATTTTCATGAAATGCTATGACTGCTGGAATAAAGGATAATTGAGTGACACCCTAGCAGGAGTAAAAAGGGGGATCCAGTTGCTTTTATTGATTAAGCTTCTCCATTGTATGTCGTGTCCCATCTGGGATGGGAAGAGGGGGAAATTATTTTTCTTTGTGGGCCATTTCCGGATAGACATACCTAGTTTAGGATATTTTTCCTTTTTGGATTATGTCTTCGTTTTTGCTTGGAGTAATGTATCTGGACTATATCACATCTCTTAGGAGATGTGAAGAGAGGGTATCAGAAACTTTTCCTGCTGGAAAAGCTGGCTAATGTGGACAATAATTTTACTTTTATTTTGAGCTGTTCTCCGCTCTGTTAAATGAGGGTTGTAAGCCAACTTAGTACATAGTGGGATTGAATGGAGAACATGATGGGAATACATATATATCTATTTCTGTTTAGTACCGTGCCTTATTTCATAGTCCCTTAGGGAGAAGTTTTTTGTTTGTTTTTGTTTTTTTGTGTTGTGTCTGGATCTAGTTAGGTGGTGTCACGTCTCTGAGGAGACGTGAAGAGAGGGATTTGTAAGGAATTGCTATTTCGTATGCAGGTGACTAAACTTACTGCTAATTACATGGCTACAACTCACAGTAAAGCCTGTGGGGTCCCCTACAGGATAGCTCCCACATTACACACATAATCTCCCTTTTTTAACCGAACACTGTGCCCGAAGAAGATCCTACGATGACGGACAGACAACTGAGCCAATGGCGGAAGACTACAGACTACAACCAGCTGAACCAATCCGGAGATCCGATCTTCCTAGGGTCAACCTACTTTCTGTGACGTATATAAGGGCTGTGCTGACTGTTTACGCGCTCTCTGCCTGCTGTTCCAACACGAACTAACGGAAGAGCCGTATTTACGTGTACCAGATATTCTCCCTCTGAAATAAACTGTCGCTTGTCGTACAATTTTAACACCTGGTCTGAATCGATCCTTAACCGGCTCACCCTTCTAATATCCTTTTATCAACAGTAGCAGAGAGCATTGTGGGACTTGGAGTCTTCTTACTGTATTTCTCATCTTTGCATCTCTGCAGGATCTCAAGGCTCCTCTGGTGCACAGGGTGGTGGAGGAAGCTGAAGCTGTCCACGCTCTTGACAACACACGGTACAGCAGCATCATTCACTAAGAGAGAGAGAGAGAGAGAGAGAGAGAGAGAGCGAGAGAGAGAGAGAGAGAGAGAAACAGAGAGAGAAGGAGAGAGAGAGAGAAGGAGAGAGAGTGAGAGAGAGAGTAGGAGAGAGAGAGAGAGAGATAGAGAGAGAGAGAGAGAAAGAGAGAGAAAGAGCGAGAGAGAGCGAGAGAGAACGAAAAAGAGAGCAAGAGAGAGGAATAATTAACGTGTTAAGTTGGTGAAAAGTTTGACAATGTCATGTAACTGAAGGAGATGAAGGCTAATGTGGAAGCTCAACATGTAATAATAGGAAATGAAGCCTAATGTGGAAGCTCACCATGTAATAATAGAAGATGAAGCCTAATGTGTATGTTCAAGAGTGTGTGTGTGTATTTCAGTGAGTTTATACGTGTACATGTCTGTGTGTATAGCTATTTTACCTTTATTTAACTAGGAACAGTGTGTTAACTGCCTGTTGAGGGGTAGAACGACAGATTTGTACCTTGTCAGCTCAGGGATTCGAACTTGCAACCTTTCGGTTACTAGTCCAACGATACGGGACTAGCTCTAACCACTAGGCTACCATGCCACCCCATGTACTGTATATGGCTACACCAGCAGTCTATGGTCTCACCAGTCTTCTTGTCGGCGTGTCTCTTCCCAGCCTCCCTGAAGGCTACCATGGCTCTGAAATAGGTTCTGAGGACGGCCCAGCGGAAGGTGGCCACCGGGTCGATGCCCATCAGGCCACAGATGAAGGCATTCTTACTGCTCTTCAACAGGGCCACGATGTCCGGACGCATGTGATCAGTGTTCTTCTCCCTGAAGTCCTGTAGGGGCAGAATATAGTGATGAGATCATTCCACTGGATCTACTATACATGTGGTCAGTGTTCTTCTCCCTGAAGTCCTGTAGGGGCAGAATATAGTGATGAGATCTAATCCACTGGATCTACTATACATGTGATCAGTGTTCTTCTCCCTGAAGTCCTGTAGGGGCAGAATATAGTGATGAGATCATTCCACTGGATCTACTATACATGTGATCAGTGTTCTTCTCCCTGAAGTCCTGTAGGGGCAGAATATAGTGATGAGATCATTCCACTGGATCTACTATACATGTGATCAGTGTTCTTCTCCCTGAAGTCCTGTAGGGGCAGAATATAGTGATGAGATCATTCCACTGGATCTACTATACATGTGATCAGTGTTCTTCTCCCTGAAGTCCTGTAGGGGCAGAATATAGTGATGAGATCTAATCCACTGGATCTACTATACATGTGGTCAGTGTTCTTCTCCCTGAAGTCCTGTAGGGGCAGAATATAGTGATGAGATCTAATCCACTGGATCTACTATACATGTGGTCCGTGTTCTTCTCCCTGAAGTCCTGTAGGGGCAGAATATAGTGATGAGATCATTCCACTGGATCTACTATACATGTGATCAGTGTTCTTCTCCCTGAAGTCCTGTAGGGGCAGAATATAGTGATGAGATCATTCCACTGGATCTACTATACATGTGATCAGTGTTCTTCTCCCTGAAGTCCTGTAGGGGCAGAATATAGTGATGAGATCATTCCACTGGATCTACTATACATGTGGTCAGTGTTCTTCTCCCTGAAGTCCTGTAGGGGCAGAATATAGTGATGAGATCATTCCACTGGATCTACTATACATGTGGTCAGTGTTCTTCTCCCTGAAGTCCTGTAGGGGCATAATATAGTGATGAGATCATTCCACTGGATCTACTATACATGTGATCAGTGTTCTTCTCCCTGAAGTCCTGTAGGGACAGAATATAGTGATGAGATCATTCCACTGGATCTACTATACATGTGGTCCGTGTTCTTCTCCCTGAAGTCCTGTAGGGGCAGAATATAGTGATGAGATCTAATCCACTGGTTCTACTATACATGTGATCAGTGTTCTTCTCCCTGAAGTCCTGTAGGGGCAGAATATAGTGATGAGATCATTCCACTGGATCTACTATACATGTGATCAGTGTTCTTCTCCCTGAAGTCCTGTAGGGGCAGAATATAGTGATGAGATCATTCCACTGGATCTACTATACATGTGATCAGTGTTCTTCTCCCTGAAGTCCTGTAGGGGCAGAATATAGTGATGAGATCATTCCACTGGATCTACTATACATGTGATCAGTGTTCTTCTCCCTGAAGTCCTGTAGGGGCAGAATATAGTGATGAGATCATTCCACTGGATCTACTATACATGTGGTCAGTGTTCTTCTCCCTGAAGTCCTGTAGGGGCAGAATATAGTGATGAGATCTAATCCACTGGATCTACAGTCCAGGCAGCCCGTTTCTGTTTCAGAATGTTTGATGCTTAACTTACAGTGCATTCGGAAAGTATTCAGACCCCTTGACTTTTTCCAATATTTTGTTATGCTACAGCCTTATTCTAAAATTGATTACATTGTTATTTTCCCTCATCAATGTACACACAACACCCCATAACGACAGTACTTACTCAGTACGTTGTTGAAGCACCTTTGGCAGCAATTACAGCCTCAAGTCTTCTTGCGTATCACGCTACAAGCTTGTCACTCAAAGACTCAATCATGGACACTGACAGTTGTGGCTGCTTTGTGTGATGTATTGTTGTCTCTACCTTCTTGCCCTTTGTGCTGGTGTCTGCGCCCAATAATGTTTGTACCATGTTTTGTGCTGCTACCACATTGTGCTGCTTCTGTGTTGTGTTGCTACCATGTTGTTGTCATGTTGCGTTGCTACCATGTTGTGTTGTCATGTGTTGCTGCCTTGCTATGTTGTTGTCTTAGGTCTCTCTTTATGTAGTGTTGTGGTGTCTCGCTTGTCGTGATGTGTTTTGTCTCTCTCTCTCTCTCAGGACCTGAGCACTCGGCTTGCTGTCCCCAGTCCACCTGGCCGTGCTGCTGCTTCAGTGTCAACTGTTCTGCCTGTGGTTATGGAACCCTGACCTGTTCACCGGACGTGCTACCTGTCCCAGACCTGCTGTTTTCAACTTTCTAGAGACAGCAAGAGTGGTAAAGATACTCTCAATGATCGGCTATGAAAACCCAACTGACATTTACTCCTGAGGTGCTGACTTGTTGCACCCTTGACAACTACTGTGATTATTATTATTTGAACATTTGAACATCTTGGCCATGTTCTGTTATAATCTCCACCCGGCACAGCCAGAAGAGGACTGGCCACCCCTCATAGCCTGGTTCCTCTCTAGGTTTCTTCCCAGGTTTTGGCCTTTCTAGGGAGTTTTTCCTAGCCACCGTGCTGCTACACCTGCATCGCTTGCTGTTTGGGGTTTAAGGCTGGGTTTCAGTACAGCACTTTGAGATATTAGCTGATGTAAGAAGGGCTAAATAAATTGATTTGATTTAACCATTAATGGATAAACCTTGCCAGTAGTGTCCGTCAGTAATATCACAACTCTGACATAAGGTTGACACACAGAGCTGTTGTGAACAAATGATTGGCGGATGGGTTGTGACACACTGAATCTACAGGGACACGTGGTCACGTCAGCAGTCCTTACCTTGATGCCGTACTTGACTTTGCCGGCGTAGTGGCAGATAATGAAGGCGGGCTCCATGACGGCGGGGAACTCGATGTAGCTGTTCCCCTCATGCTGCCGTTTGAACTTGTCCAGCAGGGTCTGGTTCGAGGCCTGGGGGAAACTAAAGGGACAGAGAAGAGGGTGGGGACTAGGGTTAGGACTGTAGGATGGGAGACTAGGGTATCTACTGGTTCCAAATGGTTCCAGATCACAACACTCACTAAAACAAGCTCAGTTAAAGTGACACAACTCACTAAAACAAGCTCCCTTAAAGTAACACAACTCACTAAAACAAGCTCCCTTAAAATAACACTACTCACTAAAACAAGCTCCCTTAAAGTAACACTACTCACTAAAACAAGCTCACTTGAAGTAACACTAGTCACTAAAACAAGCTCCCTTAAAGCAACATCACTCACTATAACAAGCTCCCTTAAAGCAACACCACTTACAAGCTCCCTTAAAGCAACACTACTCACTTAAACAAGCTCCCTTAAAGATGCCCTATGCAGAATTCGCACCACCATTTCCTGGTTCTCCTTGGGGGTCAAAGAATTAGTCTCACTGTCCCGTTATAAATGGACTAACCGGTAGTAGGGCCCCTGGAAACAAACACTATCCTTGAGAGTATCTGAAAGAGGCTACAAGCTAACTATGAATGATGAAATCTTCAAGAGGGTTCTGGGGTGCTACATAATCATTAGCATTACATTCTTCTGTGCGATGGAATAAATCACGCAAGAGGGACTTTAAGAGGGAAAAATGATCCCTCTGACCTTGTGGCTCTGGGAAAGCGGTCCATACACTCTTCCATCCACTTGTTACTACATCCAGATGAGTGTTCAGGGCTAAGTGGCTAGCAGCCCTAAGTGGATAGGTTAGACATTTACATTTACATTTAAGTCATTTAGCAGACGCTCTTATCCAGAGCGACTTACAAATTGGTGCATTCACCTTATGACCTCCAGTGGAACAGTAGTGCATCTAAATCTTTTCAGGGGGAGGGGGGGTGAGAGGGATTACTTTATCCTATCCTAGGTATTCCTTAAAGAGGTGGGGTTTCAGGTGTCTCCGGAAGGTGGTGATTGACTCCGCTGTCCTGGCGTCGTGAGGGAGTTTGTTCCACCATTGGGGGGCCAGAGCAGCGAACAGTTTTGACTGGGCTGAGCGGGAACTGTACTTCCTCAGTGGTAGGGAGGCGAGCAGGCCAGAGGTGGATGAACGCAGTGCCCTTGTTTGGGTGTAGGGCCTGATCAGAGCCTGGAGGTACTGAGGTGCCGTTCCCCTCACAGCTCCGTAGGCAAGCACCATGGTCTTGTAGCGGATGCGAGCTTCAACTGGAAGCCAGTGGAGGGAGCGGAGGAGCGGGGTGACGTGAGAGAACTTGGGAAGGTTGAACACCAGACGGGCTGCGGCGTTCTGGATGAGTTGTAGGGGTTTAATGGCACAGGCAGGAGCCCAGCCAACAGCGAGTTGCAGTAATCCAGACGGGAGATGACAAGTGCCTGGATTAGGACCTGCGCCGCTTCCTGTGTGAGGCAGGGTCGTACTCTGCGGATGTTGTAGAGCATGAACCTACAGGAACGGGCCACCGCCTTGATGTTAGTTGAGAACGACAGGGTGTTGTCCAGGATCACGCCAAGGTTCTTAGCGCTCTGGGAGGAGGACACAATGGAGTTGTCAACCGTGATGGCGAGATCATGGAACGGGCAGTCCTTCCCGGGAGGAAGAGCAGCTCCGTCTTGCCGAGGTTCAGCTTGAGGTGGTGATCCGTCATCCACACGGATATGTCTGCCAGACATGCAGAGATGCGATTCGCCACCTGGTCATCAGAAGGGGGAAAGGAGAAGATTAATTGTGTGTCGTCTGCATAGCAATGATAGGAGAGACCATGTGAGGTTATGACAGAGCCAAGTGACTTGGTGTATAGCGAGAATAGGAGAGGGCCTAGAACAGAGCCCTGGGGGACACCAGTGGTGAGAGCACGTGGTGTGGAGACGGATTCTCGCCACGCCACCTGGTAGGAGCGACCTGTCAGGTAGGACGCAATCCAAGCGTGGGCCGCGCCGGAGATGCCCAACTCGGAGAGGGTGGAGAGGAGGATCTGATGGTTCACAGTATCGAAGGCAGCCGATAGGTCTAGAAGGATGAGAGCAGAGGAGAGAGAGTTAGCTTTAGCAGTGCGGAGCGCCTCCGTGATACAGAGAAGAGCAGTCTCAGTTGAATGACTAGTCTTGAAACCTGACTGATTTGGATCAAGAAGGTCATTCTGAGAGAGATAGCGGGAGAGCTGGCCAAGGACGGCACGTTCAAGAGTTTTGGAGAGAAAAGAAAGAAGGGATACTGGTCTGTAGTTGTTGACATCGGAGGGATCGAGTGTAGGTTTTTTCAGAAGGGGTGCAACTCTCGCTCTCTTGAAGACGGAAGGGACGTAGCCAGCGGTCAGGGATGAGTTGATGAGCGAGGTGAGGTAAGGGAGGAGGTCTCCGGAAATGGTCTGGAGAAGAGAGGAGGGGATAGGGTCAAGCGGGCAGGTTGTAGGGCGGCCGGCCGTCACAAGACGCGAGATTTCATCTGGAGAGAGAGGGGAGAAAGAGGTCAGAGCACAGGGTAGGGCAGTGTGAGCAGAACCAGCGGTGTCGTTTGACTTAGCAAACGAGGATCGGATGTCGTCGACCTTCTTTTCAAAATGGTTGACGAAGTCATCTGCAGAGAGGGAGGAGGGGGAGGGGAGGAGGATTCAGGAGGGAGGAGAAGGTTGCAAAGAGCTTCCTAGGGTTAGAGGCAGATGCTTGGAATTTAGAGTGGTAGAAAGTGGCTTTAGCAGCAGAGAAGAGGAAAATGTAGAGAGGAGGGAGTGAAAGGATGTCAGGTCCGCAGGGAGGCGAGTTTTCCTCCATTTCCGCTCGGCTGCCCGGAGCCCTGTTCTGTGAGCTCGCAATGAGTCGTCGAGCCACGGAGCGGGAGGGAGGACCGAGCCGGCCTGGAGGATAGGGGACATAGAGAGTCAAAGGATGCAGAAAGGGAGGAGAGGAGGGTTGAGGAGGCAGAATCAGGAGATAGGTTGGAGAAGGTTTGAGCAGAGGGAAGAGATGATAGGATGGAAGAGGAGAGAGAGTAGCGGGGGAGAGAGAGCGAAGGTTGGGACGGCGCGATACCATCCGAGTAGAGCAGTGTGGGAAGTGTTGGATGAGAGCGAGAGGGAAAAGGATACAAGGTAGTGGTCGGAGACTTGGAGGGAGTTGCAACGAGGTTAGTGGAAGAACAGCATCTAGTAAAGATGAGGTCGAGCGTATTTCCTGCCTTGTGAGTAGGGGGGAAGGTGAGAGGGTGAGGTCAAGAGGAGAGGAGTGGAAAGAAGGAGGCAGAGAGGAATGAGTCAAAGGTAGGCGTGGGGAGGTTAAAGTCGCCCAGAACTGTGAGAGGTGAGCCGTCCTCAGGAAAGGAGCTTATCAAGGCATCAAGCTCATTGATGAACTCTCCGAGGAACCTGGAGGGCGATAAATGATAAGGATGTTAAGCTTGAAAGGGCTGGTAACTGTGACAGCATGGAATTCAAAGGAGGCGATAGACAGATGGGTAAGGGGAGAAAGAGAGAATGACCACTTGGGAGAGATGAGGATCCCGGTGCCACCACCCCGCTGACCAGAAGCTCTCGGGGTGTGCGAGAACACGTGGGCAGACGAAGAGAGAGCAGTAGGAGTAGCAGTGTTGTCTGTGGTGATCCATGTTTCCGTCAGTGCCAAGAAGTCGAGGGACTGGAGGGAGACATAGGCGGAGATGAACTCTGCCTTGTTGGCCGCAGATCGGCAGTTCCAGAGGCTACCGGAGACCTGGAACTCCACGTGGGTCGTGCGCGCTGGGACCACCAGATTAGGGTGGCCGCGGCCACGCGGTGTGGAGCGTTTGTATGGTCTGTGCAGAGAGGAGAGAACAGGGATAGACAGACACATAGTTGACAGGCTACACAAGAGGCTACGCTAATGCAAAGGAGATTGGAATGACAAGTGGACTACACGTCACGAGTGTTCAGAGAGTTAAGCTTACGTAGCAAGAATCTTATTGACTAAAATGATTAAAATGATACAGTACTGCTGAAGTAGGCTAGCTGGCAGAGGCTGCGTTGTTGACTAAGTAGGCTAGTTGGCATTGGCTGCGTTGTTGACACTACACTAATCAAGTCGTTCCGTTGAGTGTAATAGTTTCTACTGTGCTGCTATTCGGGGCTAGCTGGCTAGCTAGCAGTGTTTGATTACGTTACGTTGCGTTAAAAGAACGACAATAGCTGGCTAACTAACCTAGGAAATCGCTCTAGACTACACAATTATCTTTGATACAAAGACGGCTATGTAGCTAGCTATGTAGCTAGCTACGATCAAACAAATCAAGCCGTTGTACTGTAATGAAATGAAATGAAAAATGTGATACTACCTGTGGAGCGAAGCGAAATGCGACCGGATTGTTGAGTGCAGAAGTTCTGTTCGGTAGACGTTGGCTAGCTGTTGGCTAGCTAGCAGAGTCTCCTGCGGACCGAGTGCAGATGCGACCGCTCGCTCCAACCCGGAAGTGCTATATAGGTTAGGTTAGCTAGCTCACGCGGCTAATATGGTCATGGCGGTCCTGTGTTTTTGTATGCGAGGGTGGGTTTAATTTATGAGGGATTGAAATGGGATTGTGCAGTGGCCTATGTGAGAGGCTTTATATAGGGCGTACGTGTGCCCCAGAAAGGCAAATATATGAGATAGCGTGTTTTTATGTGCTTAAGTTAGCCTGGCTAATGTTGTAATCAATCAAGTATTTCGCTAGTAATGAAGAGTGTTGTTAGCCTATATTCCTCATCTTGTCTGTGCTCTGCTCATGTGGGATGATTCTAAGGTCATTGGCAATGAGTGTTGGTCCAGCAATGTAACCAACTTGGTTTTACATTGGCTTTGTTCTAAAGAAGTTTGACATATAACCAAAACATAGCCTACCACGTTCTTCTGAGCCCGGTCTAAATCTTCACCCCAAAACTATGTTCTATGGAGCCTGAGGACATTCGAGAACGAGTCCTTTTTTAATTTTTCTTTTTACTGAGGATGGATGTCATGGCTAAGAAAGTACACATCTAAATGTGGCAGGAAACCGCACTGAGGTAGTGCTTTAGGAGCCATGGCTAAGAAAGTACACCTCTAAATGTGGCAGGAAACCGCCCTGAGGTAGTGCTTTAGGAGCCAAGGCTAAGAAAGTACACCTCTAAATGTGGCAGGAAACCACCCTGAGGTAGTGCTTTAGGAGCCATGGCTAAGAAAGTACACCTCTAAATGTGGCAGGAAACCGCCCTGAGGTAGTGCTTTAGGAGCCATGGCTAAGAAAGTACACCTCTAAATGTGGCAGGAAACCGCCCTGAGGTAGTGCTTTAGGAGCCATGGCTAAGAAAGTACACCTCTAAATGTGGCAGGAAACCGCCCTGAGGTAGTGCTTTAGGAGCCATGGCTAAGAAAGTACACCTCTAAATGTGGCAGGAAACCGCCCTGAGGTAGTGCTTTAGGAGCGTCAGCTAAATGACTAAAATGTAAATGTGCAGTAAAAAGGAAGGAGAAAGGCTCCGACGTGACAGCTCACGTACTTGCACTCTTCGTCCAGCAGGTGGAGCAGCGCGGTGGGCTTCTTGCTGATGAGGTTGATGCAGCCTGTGTTGTCGATGTAGTCGATGTTGTGCCAGCTGATGCTCTCGGCCCTGTACTCCTCCTGTAAGGGGGAAACAACAGTGGTGGTGTGTCAGAAACAGTGCCGGCAGTAAAAGTTGTTCACAAGTCATCCAATACATCACATTTCCCCTTTGAGTATCAATACAGTTTATGTTATTCAATTTAAGTGAATGTCAGGTCAAAAGTTGACAGTCTGGTGAATGCATCAGAGAGATACCATGAACAGTAAATTTATCACACATGTTATGGGACACACTGATAGCGTTAAGAAAGCATAAGGCGCATTGAAACATTCCAAAACTCAAATCCCATCACTGAAAAAAAACCAAAGACTCTGCAACAAAGGTCACCAGTGTGTCCAGATGTCAACAGTTTCCTCACAAAGGTCACCAGTGTGTCCAGATGTCGACAGTTTCCTCACAAAGGTCACCAGTGTGTCCACGTGCCAACAGTTTCCTCACAAAGGTCACCAGTGTGTCCACGTGCCAACAGTTTCCTCACAAAGGTCACCAGTGTGTCCACGTGCCAACAGTTTCCTCACAAAGGTCACCAGTGTGTCCACGTGCCAACAGTTTCCTCACAAGGATGTGAACAGGATCAGAAGTGTTGGGGGATATAAACAGGATCAGTACAGGATCAGTAGTGTTGGGGGATATAAACAGGATCAGTAGTGTTGGGGAATATAAACAGGATCAGTAGTGTTGGGGGATATAAACAGGATCAGTAGTGTTGGGGAATATAAACAGGATCAGTAGTGTTGGGGGATATAAACAGGATCAGTACAGGGTCAGTAGTGTTGGGGGATATAAACAGGATCAGTAGTGTTGGGGGATATAAACAGGATCAGTAGTGTTGGGGGATATAAACAGGATCAGTACAGGGTCAGTAGTGTTGGGGGATATAAACAGGATCAGTAGTGTTGGGGGATATAAACAGGATCAGTAATGTTGGGGGATATAAACAGGATCAGTAGTGTTGGGGGATATAAACAGGATCAGTACAGGGTCAGTAGTGTTGGGGGATATAAACAGGATCAGTAGTGTTGGGGGATATAAACAGGATCAGTACAGGATCAGTAGTGTTGGGGATATAAACAGGATCAGTCATGTTGGGGGATATAAACAGGATCAGTAATGTTGGGGGATATAAACAGGATCAGTAGTGTTGGGGGATATAAACAGGATCAGTAGTGTTGGGGGATATAAACAGGATCAGTAGTGTTGGGGGATATAAACAGGATCAGTAGTGTTGGGGATATAAACAGGATCAGTAGTGTTGGGGGATATAAACAGGATCAGTACAGGATCAGTAGTGTTGGGGATATAAACAGGATCAGTAGTGTTGGGGATATAAACAGGATCAGTAGTGTTGGGGAATATAAACAGGATCAGTAGTGTTGGGGGATATAAACAGGATCAGTAGTGTTGGGGAATATAAACAGGATCAGTAGTGTTGGGGGATATAAACAGGATCAGTACAGGGTCAGTAGTGTTGGGGGATATAAACAGGATCAGTAGTGTTGGGGGATATAAACAGGATCAGTACAGGATCAGTAGTGTTGGGGATATAAACAGGATCAGTAGTGTTGGGGGATATAAACAGGATCAGTAGTGTTGGGGGATATAAACAGGATCAGTAGTGTTGGGGGATATAAACAGGATCAGTACAGGATCAGTAGTGTTGGGGATATAAACAGGATCAGTAGTGTTGGGAGATATAAACAGGATCAGTAGTGTTGGGGGATATAAACAGGATCAGTAGTGTTGGGAGATATAAACAGGATCAGTAGTGTTGGGGGATATAAACAGGATCAGTAGTGTTGGGGATATAAACAGGATCAGTAGTGTTGGGGGATATAAACAGGATCAGTAATGTTGGGGGATATATACAGGATCAGTAGTGTTGGGGGATATAAACAGGATCAGTACAGGATCAGTAGTGTTGGGGGATATAAACAGGATCAGTAGTGTTGGGGGATATAAACAGGATCAGTAGTGTTGGGGGATATAAACAGGATCAGTAGTGTTGGGGATATAAACAGGATCAGTAGTGTTGGGGGATATAAACAGGATCAGTAGTGTTGGGGGATATAAACAGGATCAGTACAGGGTCAGTAGTGTTGGGGGATATAAACAGGATCAGTAGTGTTGGGGGATATAAACAGGATCAGTACAAGGTCAGTAGTGTTGGGTGATATAAACAGGATCAGTAGTGTTGGGGGATATAAACAGGATCAGTACAGGATCAGTAGTGTTGGGGATATAAACAGGATCAGTACAGGATCAGTAATGTTGGGAGATATAAACAGGATCAGTAGTGTTGGGGGATATAAACAGGATCAGTAGTGTTGGGGGAAATAAACAGGATCAGTAATGTTGGGGGATATAAACAGGATCAGTAGTGTTGGGGAATATAAACAGGATCAGTAGTGTTGGGGGAAATAAACAGGATCA
Source organism: Oncorhynchus nerka (assembly GCF_034236695.1). Taxonomy (NCBI): domain Eukaryota; kingdom Metazoa; phylum Chordata; class Actinopteri; order Salmoniformes; family Salmonidae; genus Oncorhynchus; species Oncorhynchus nerka. The sequence continues at coordinate 12,056,645 of NC_088412.1, read as the reverse complement.
GTAATGTTGGGGGATATAAACAGGATCAGTAGTGTTGGGGAATATAAACAGGATCAGTAATGTTGGGGGATATAAACAGGATCAGTAATGTTGGGGGATATAAACAGGATCAGTAGTGTTGGGGGATATAAACAGGATCAGTAGTGTTGGGGGATATAAACAGGATCAGTAGTGTTGGGGGATATAAACAGGATCAGTACAGGATCAGTAGTGTTGGGAGATATAAACAGGATCAGTAGTGTTGAGGAATATAAACAGGATCAGTAATGTTGGGAGATATAAACAGGATCAGTAGTGTTGGGGAATATAAACAGGATCAGTACAGGATCAATGGTGTTGGGGGATATATACAGGATCAGTAGTGTTGGGGGATATAAACAGGATCAGTACAGGATCAGTAGTGTTGGGAGATATAAACAGGATCAGTAGTGTTGGGGGATATAAACAGGATCAGTAGTGTTGGGGGAAATAAACAGGATCAGTAATGTTGGGGGATATAAACAGGATCAGTAGTGTTGGGGAATATAAACAGGATCAGTAGTGTTGGGGGAAATAAACAGGATCAGTAATGTTGGGGGATATAAACAGGATCAGTAGTGTTGGGGAATATAAACAGGATCAGTAATGTTGGGGGATATAAACAGGATCAGTAATGTTGGGGGATATAAACAGGATCAGTAGTGTTGGGGGATATAAACAGGATCAGTAGTGTTGGGGGATATAAACAGGATCAGTACAGGATCAATGGTGTTGGGGGATATAAACAGGATCAGTAGTGTTGAGGAATATAAACAGGATCAGTAATGTTGGGAGATATAAACAGGATCAGTAGTGTTGGGGAATATAAACAGGATCAGTACAGGATCAATGGTGTTGGGGGATATATACAGGATCAGTAGTGTTGGGGGATATAAACAGGATCAGTACAGGATCAGTAGTGTTGGGAGATATAAACAGGATCAGTAGTGTTGGGGGAAATACAGTGGTTTGCCAAAGTATTTACCCCCCTTGGCATTTTTCCTATTTTGTTGCCTTACAACCTGGAATTAAAATAGATTTTGGGGGGAGGTTGTATCATTTGATTTACACAACATGTCTACCACTTTGAAGATGCAACATATTTTTCATTGTGAAACAAACAAGAAATAAGACAAAAAAACTGAAAACTTGAGCGTGCATAACTATTCACCCCCCAAAGTCAATACTTTGTAGATCCACCTTTCGCAGCAATTACAGCTGCAAGTCTCTCGGTGTATGTTTCTATAAGCTTGGCACATCTAGCCACTAGGATTGTTGCCCATTCTTCAAGGCAAAACTGCTCCAGCTCCTTCAAATTGGATGGGTTCCGCTGGTGTACAGCAATCTTTAAGTCATACCACAGATTCTCAATTGGATTGAGGTCTGGGCTTTGACTAGGCCATTCCAAGACATTTAAATGTTTCCCCTTAAACCACTCAAGTGTTGCTTTAGCAGTATGCTTAGGGTCAAGCAAGCACCAGCTAGCCTTGAGCTATCCTCGAGCAAGGCCCAAATACCAGCTTATTCTAGGGCTACAATACCTCCTTTGCCAATTGGCCTGGACCCTTATCCTACTCTTTCGATGTTCCTCTGGTGAAGTAGAGGTTAACCCAGGCCCTGTAGCCCCCAGATCCACTCCTATTCCCCAGGCGCTATCATTTGTTGAATTCTGTAACCGTAAAAGCCTTGGTTTCATGCATGTTAACATCAGAAGCCTCCTCCCTAAATGTGTTTAATTCACTGCTTTAGCACACTCTGCCAACCCGGATGTCCTAGCAGTGTCTGAATCCTGGCTTAGGAAGGCCACCAAAAACTCTGACATTTCCATCCCCAGCTACAACATTTTCCGCCAAGATAGAACTGCCAAAGGGGGTGGAGTTGCAATCTACTGCAGAGAGAGCCTGCAGAGTTCTGTCATACTATCCAGGTCTGTGCCCAAACAGTTCGAACTTCTACTTTTAAAAATCCACCTTTCCAGAAATAAGTCTTTCACTGTTGCCGCTTGCTATGGACCACCCTCTGCCCCCAGCTGTGCCCTCGACACCATATGTGAATTAATTGCCTCTCATTTATCTTCAGAGTTTGTACTTTTAGGTGACCTAAACTGGGACATGCTTAACACCCCGGCCATCCTGCAATCTAAGCTTGATTCCATCAATCTCACATAAATTATCAATGAACCTACAAGGTACAACCCCAAATCCATAAACACAGGCACCCTCAGATATCATCCTGACCAACCTGCCCTCTAAATACACCTCTGCTGTCTTCAACCAGGATCTCATTGCCTGCATCCATAATGGGTCTGCGGTCGACCACCCCTTATGACTGTCAAACGCTCCCTAAAACACTTCAGCGAGCAGGCCTTTCTATTCAACCTGGCCCGGGTATCCTGGAAGGATATTGACCTCATTCCGTCAGTAGAGGATGCTTGGTTAATCTTTAAAAGTGCTTTCCTCACCATCTTAAATAAGCATGCCCCGTTCAAAAAATGTAGATCTAAGAACTGATACAGCAGCTCATGGTTCACTCCAGACTTGACTGCCCTTGACCAGCACAAAAAAAATCCTGTGGTGTACTGCGTTAGCATCAAATAGCCCCTGCGATATGCAACTTTCCAGGGAAGTTAGGAACCGATATACATAGGCAGTTATGAAAGCAAAGGCTAACTTTTTCAAACAGAAATTTGCATCCTGTAGCACAAACTCCAAAAAGTTCTGGGATACTGTAAAGTCCACGGGGAATAATAGCACCTCCTCCCTGCTGCCCACTGCACTGAGGCTAGGAAACACTGTCAACACCGATAAATCCACAATAATCAAGAATTTCAATAAGCATTCTACTACGGCTGGCCATGCTTTCTACCTGGCTACCCCTACCCCGGTCAACAGCTCTGCACACCCCACAGCAACTTGCCCAAGCCTCCCCCACCCCCCTGCTTCTCCTTCACCCAAATCCAGACAGCGGATGTTCGAAAGAGCTGCAAAATCTGGACTCCTACAAATCAGCTGGGCTAGAAAATCTGGACCCTCTATTTCTAAAATGATCTGCTGCCATTATTGAAACCCTTATTACTAGTCTGTTCAACCTCTCTTTCGTATCGTCTGAGATCCCTAAAGACTGGCAAGCTGCGGCAGTCATCCCCTTCTTCAAAGGGGGTGACACTCTAGACCCAAACTGTTACAGACCTATATCCATCCTGCCCTGCCTCTCTAAAGTCTTGGAAAGCCAAGTTAATAAACAGATCACTGACCATCTAGAATCTCACCGTACCTTCTCCACTATGCAATCTGGTTTCCGAGCCGGTCACGGGTGCAACTCAGCCATCGATAAAAGACACTACTGAAGCATGACCCAGAAGCCCTGTGACTACTGAAGTATGACTCAGAAGCCCTGTGACTACTGAAGTATGACCCAGAAGCCCTGTGACTATTGAAGTATGACCCAGAAGCTCTGTGACTACCCAGAAGCCCTGTGACTACTGAAGTATGACCCAGAAGCCCTGTGACTACTGAAGTATGACCCAGAAGCCCTGTGACCACTGAAGTATGACCCAGAAGCCCTGTGACTACTGAAGTATGACCCAGAAACCCTGTGACTACTGAAGTATGTCTATGTCAGTGCCAGACACATCACACAACAACAAAGGAAAAGGAAGTGGAACTAGCCGGGACACCCAACTCCGCGGCTAGCAGGGCTATTTCATGTGTGCAACTTGACATGCCTATCCTTCCTCCCTAAAAGTAAAAAAGAGCAAATTCCACCCATGAAATTCTACATCCAACTTACATCATTACTATATTGACTCATTATGATGGTGCTTCTGAGTTTATCACGAAAAACTAAAGTTTTCCTTTTTAAATGTTTCAATCAAATCCACATCTAGGACATAAAACGTCTTCACCAGCCACAGGGCTCCGCAATAAAAGCCTAAACCTTCCTGTATTGTTCTCCTGCTCTCTCTCTGGTCTCTCTCGTCTCTCTCTCTCTCGGCTCTCTCTCTCTCTCTCTCTCTCTGCTCTCTCTCTCTGCTCTCTCTCTCTCTCTCTGCACCATGTGCTGTATTGTGTTTGGCAGGCTGCCCGAGTTTTAACGGGCCGGGGTGGTGGTTACAGCTATAGATACAGCATTGTCAGTCATAGAGCAGAGCGACTCCGTAGAGCGACTCCGTCACAGAGCGACTCCGTCATTTCCCCTCGCAAACACTGATGGCCTGATCCCAGATCTATTTATGCTATTGCCTCTTTTTGGACTCATATTGGCAAGACCACACAAACAGATCTGGGATCAGGTTATGACATTCTCAGAAAAAAATAGTGAAGAGCAGAGAGGTCTGTAGGAGTCACGGTATTGGGACTTAAGATGGATCCACATGACTCATAATGGTGATGTCGTACTGAAGTGGTAAGTGGAATAAGGGGGTACCGGTAAAGCTATTGAAATCCTATTTAAAAAATAATGGTCATTTTACACTTCATGAAGTTTACAGACTGAAGTGGACGGGTGATGTATTACGACTAAACTGACATTCTATTTACAAAATGACTCATAAAAAGATAAAACTGAATCCTGTGATTTCAAACATACCAGAGCACAGATGGTTTCTTCACGTTGGTGAGAAGTCTACACATCTCAGAAGGGTGCGTGAATGTGATACACTGTTTGCATATGCGGCCATGGATTTGAGCTCCGATACATCTGGAAATCATTTTCACAGAGATGGAGAAGAAATGAAGGAGCAATTGGCATGTCGTTGTAAACATTGGAGCCCCTGTTGGGAATAGTATTTGGTACAGTCCTATTAGCTTTGGCCACTGTTCAAACATAAAACACTTCCTGCTGATAAGACTAAATGATTAGTTGGAGAGGTGAGACAGCCCTGCTGATAAGACTAACTGATTGGTTGGAGAGGTGAGACAGCCCTGCTGATAAGACTAACTGATTGGTTGGAGAGGTGAGACAGCCCTGCTGATAAGACTAACTGATTGGTTGGAGAGGTGAGACAGCCCTGCTGATAAGACTAACTGATTGGTTGGAGAGGTGAGACAGCCCTGCTGATAAGACTAACTGATTGGTTGGAGAGTTGAGACAGCCCTGCTGATAAGACTAACTGATTGGTTGGAGAGTTGAGACAGCCCTGCTGATAAGACTAACTGATTGGTTGGAGAGTGGAGACAGCCCTGCTGATGAGACTAACTGATTGGTTGGAGAGTTGAGACAGCCCTGCTGATAAGACTAACTGATTGGTTGGAGAGGTGAGACAGCCCTGCTGATAAGACTAACTGATTGGTTGGAGAGTTGAGACAGCCCTGCTGATAAGACTAACTGATTGGTTGGAGAGGTGAGACAGCCCTGCTGATAAGACTAACTGATTGGTTAGAGAGGTGAGACAGCCCTGCTGATAAGACTAACTGATTGGTTGGAGAGGTGAGACAGCCCTGCTGATAAGACTAACTGATTTGTTGGAGAGGTGAGACAGCCCTGCTGATAAGACAAACTGATTGGTTGGTGAGGTGAGACGGCCCTGCTGATAAGACTAACTGATTGGTTGAAGAGGTGAGACAGCCCTGCTGATAAGACTAACTGATTGGTTGGATAGTTGAGACAGCCCTGCTGATAAGACTAACTGATTGGTTGGAGAGTTGAGACAGCCATGTTGATAAGACTAACTGATTGGTTGGAGAGTTGAGACAGCCCTGCTGATAAGACTAACTGATTGGTTGGAGAGTTGAGACAACCCTGCTGATAAGACTAACTGATTGGTTGGAGAGGTGAGACAGCCCTGCTGATAAGACTAACTGATTGGTTGGAGAGGTGAGACAGCCCTGCTGATAAGACTAACTGATTGGTTGGAGAGGTGAGACAGCCCTGCTGATAAGACTAACTGATTGGTTGGAGAGGTGAGACAGCCCTGCTGATAAGACTAACTGATTGGTTGGAGAGGTGAGACAGCCCTGCTGATAAGACTAACTGATTGGTTAGAGAGAGGTGAGACAGCCCTGCTGATAAGACTAACTGATTGGTTGGAGAGGTGAGACAGCCCTGCTGATAAGACTAACTGATTGGTTAAGGAGAGGTGAGACAGCCCTGCTGATAAGACTAACTGATTGGTTGGAGAGGTGAGACAGCCCTGCTGATAAGACTAACTGATTGGTTGCTGAGAGATTTGTTTGAGACAGCCCTGCTGATAAGACTAACTGATTGGTTGGAGAGTTGAGACAGCCCTGCTGATAAGACTAACTGATTGGTTGGAGAGTTGAGACAGCCCTGCTGATAAGACTAACTGATTGGTTGGAGAGGTGAGACAGCCCTGCTGATAAGACTAACTGATTGGTTGGAGAGGTGAGACAGCCCTGCTGATAAGACTAACTGATTTGTTGGAGAGGTGAGACAGCCCTGCTGATAAGACTAACTGATTGGTTGGAGAGTTGAGACAGCCCTGCTGATAAGACTAACTGATTGGTTGGAGAGTTGAGACAGCCCTGCTGATAAGACTAACTGATTGGTTGGAGAGTTGAGAGAGCCCAATGAGGGAGAGTAGGACTAAGTTGCATTTACTCCTGTGCACTGAGTAAGTTAGCTAGCTGATCCTAGATCTGTGCAACTTTTACCCGAGCGAGGGAGGTGGAGTAGGACTAAGTTGCATTTACTCCTGGACACTGAGTGAGTTAGCTAGCTGATCCTAGATCTGGGCAACTTCTACAAGAGCGAGCGAGGGAGAGTAGAGGTGTGGAGTATTTCCCTGATTCAAACGCCAGTGGGAGGGGCCATGACCACACTGTACTATTTAAACAAACACAAATCAGTCAGAATCTGGCAACCCTTCCACGTGGCCTCGTACTCAACCTAACCTCTGCAGTTCTACTGTAAAATAAACTCCCAAATGAAAACAGTTTATATTGTAAAATAAACTCCTATATGAAAACACGTCATCAGGTCGATCAAAAGGTGAGAGACGGCCACATCATCGGGTCGATTATGTAATGCTGTGTGTGGTTGCTAAAGAGACATCTGTGATGCAAGTGACCAACTCCAGGTAACACCATGTTCTATGGTTGGAATCCCAGAGAGGATGTAGCCTGCTGATGTTGACTGTCAGAAGTCAGCTGGAAGCAGCAACAGGGTTGTTCATTAGGCACTCAACTTTTTTTGCTTTCTACTGCAAAACACTTTGCTATGTTGAGCCCTAATGAGCGTGACTCTGGTCATGGTGAGCGACGGCACTGGGCAAGACACAGCATTGGTCGAAGTAACCATGGTGACGGCTCATGTTATGGGATGGCATGGGATGCTCTCTGCTCCAAGGTATCAGGTTGGAGTGAGACTAGAGTTCTGTGTGTGTGTGTGTTCATCATTTATGTCACCCCAAAGGGGGAGTGCAAATCAAAAGTGTGTGTAAACAAAGCAGCAAGCCTCAGAACATCCACACGACGGGACAAAAACACCACGGCAAGGAACCATGTTCTGTTGGGAAAACAACAACAACAAAAACTCCCAAAACACTCACCACACTCAAAAGACTGCATAAGAAACTCACCACAGTCCAAAGTTATCCTACTATGCTAGGCTAACTGGGCTAAATGAAGGCATTCTGAAGTCTTCATAAGCCAGGCAGTAGGGTGCTAGGCTAACTGGGCTAAATGAAGGCATTCTGAAGTCTTCATAAGCCAGGCAGTAGGGTGCTAGGCTAACTGGGCTAAATGAAGGCATTCTGAAGTCTTCATAAGCCAGGCAGTAGGGTGCTAGGCTAACTGGGCTAAATGAAGGCATTCTGAAGTCTTCATAAGCCAGGCAGTAGGGTGCTAGGCTAACTGGGCAAAATGAAGGCATTCAGAAGTCTTCATAAGCCAGGCAGTAGGGTGCTAGGCTAACTGGGCTAAATGAGACAAAACAATAAACCCCAGGCCTACAGGGCTTAGTCAAAAGTAGTGCACTATATAGGGAATAGGGTGCCAAATCTGGTCAAAAGTAGTGCACTATATAGGGAATAGGGTGCCATTTCCAAAGCAGGCCAGGTGATTATGAGTGGTAAACAAAGACAGACAGAGGGGAGACAGACGGATTTACTCGAGTCGGGTGCCAAGAGGGCCGAAACACCCTCATCAAAACCAGATCAAAACACTACGTCTGGAAACCTTAGCGCGCGTAAATTCCTGACCTGCTACAGTAAACAATGCATTTACTGCATTCCTTCTGACCATGAGGAAATAGCCCTTTTTCACAACACTATCCACTCTATTGACAATGTAGTGACACACACACACACACACACACACACACACACACACACACACACACACACACACACTCTCTCTGTCTCAGACAGTATGACGCTAACACAAACCCACTGGGACACACACACACACACACACTCTCTGTCTCAGACAGTATGACGCTAACACAAACCCACTGGGACACACACACACTCACACGTTCCAGCAGGTATATCTCACTGATCATCCCCAAAGCCAACACCTCATTTGGCCGCCTTTCCTTCCAGTTCTCTGCTGCCAGTGACTGGAACGAATTGCAAAAATCGCTGAAGCTGGAGACTTATATTTCCCTCACCAACTTTAAACATCAGCTATCTGAGCAGCTAAACGATCGCTGCTGCTGTACATAGTCCATCTGTAAATAGCCCACCCAATCTACCTACCTCATCCCCATACTGTTTTTATTTACTTTTCTGCTCTTTTGCACACCTGTATCTCTACTTGCACATCATCATCTGCTCATTTATCACTCCAGTGTTAATCTGCTAAATTGTAATCATTCGCTCCTATGGCCTATTTATTGCCTACCTCCTCATGCCTTTTGCACACACTGTATATAGACTTTATTTTTTTCTACTGTGTCATTGACTTGTTTATTGTGTTATTGGCTTGTTTATTGTTTATTCCATGTGTAACTCTGTGTTGTTGTTGTTTGTGTCACACTGCATTGCTTTATCTTGGCCAGGTCGCAGTTGTAAATGAGAACTTGTTCTCAACTAGCCTACCTGGTTAAATAAAGGTGTTCTCAACTAGCCTACCTGGTTAAATAAAGGTGTTCTCAACTAGCCTACCTGGTTAAATAAAGGTGTTCGCAACTAGCCTACCTGGTTAAATAAAGGTGTTCTCAACTAGCCTACCTGGTTAAATAAAGGTGTTCTCAACTAGCCTACCTGGTTGAATAAAGGTGTTCTCAACTAGCCTACCTGGTTAAATAAAGGTGTTCTCAACTAGCCTACCTGGTTAAATAAAGGTGTTCTCAACTAGCCTACCTGGTTAAATAAAGGTGTTCTCAACTAGCCTACCTGGTTAAATAAAGGTGTTCGCAACTAGCCTACCTGGTTAAATAAAGGTGTTCTCAACTAGCCTACCTGGTTAAATAAAGGTGTTCTCAACTAGCCTACCTGGTTGAATAAAGGTGTTCTCAACTAGCCTACCTGGTTAAATAAAGGTGTTCTCAACTAGCCTACCTGGTTAAATAAAGGTGAAATAAAAATAATAAAAACTCACACACGGTGACTCTCTGTCTCACACAGTATGACCCTAACACACTCACTGGGACACACACACCCACTGGGACACACACACACACACACACACACAGCACACACACACACTCTCTCTCACACAAACCCAATGGGACACACACACACACAGGTTATGTACTCTGACGTAACCGCTAATGAGTCGGACGTCACCGTTAAAGAGCCGGACGTCACCGTTAAAGAGTCAGACGTCACCGCTAAAGAGCCGGACGTCACCGTTAAAGAGTCAGACGTCACCGCTAAAGAGCCAGACGTCACCGCTAAAGAGCCAGACGTCACCGTTAAAGAGTCAGACGGCACCGCTAACGAGACAGACGTCACCGCTAAAGAGCCAGACGGCACCGCTAACGAGACAGACGTCACCGCTAACAAGCCGGACGTCACCACTAACGAGACAGACGGCACCGCTAACGAGCCAGACGGCACCGCTAACGAGCCAGACAGCACCGTTAACGAGCCGGACGTCACCGCTAACGAGACAGACGGCACCGCTAACGAGCAGGACGTCACCGCTAACGAGACAGACGTCACCGCTAACGAGACAGACGGCACCACTAACGAGCCAGACGTCACCGCTAACGAGACAGACGTCACCGCTAACGAGACAGACATCACCACTAACGAGCCAGACGTCACCGCTAACGAGACAGACGTCACCGCTAACGAGACAGACGTCACCGCTAACGAGACAGACGTCACCACTAAAGAGCCAGCTAAATAGTCACAACCATAGAGAATGATTACAACCATTAGAATGGACATTCCCATTCAAGTCAACATTCCGTGATGGATGGACCCACAGACATATTATACTTAAACTTGTATCCATCCCATTCTGTTTCTATTGTTACATCATGGAGCATTGGATTAAATAGGAAACTTTATTGTCCACACAAAACTGTAGTTCAAACAGTTAAAAATGGAATGCCAGTCGGGGTGTGACTGTCAACACGCCTTATTCTGTTGTTGACCTGAAGTGTGGTCCATGCGTACTGACTCACAGACACACACAGTGGAGGCTGCTGAGGGGAGGGACGGCTCATAATAATGGCCGGAACGAAGCAAATGGAATGGCATCAAGAACATGTGTTTTGACGTATTTGATACCATTCCACTTGTTTCCGCTCCACCCATTACCACGAGACCGTCCTCACCAATTAAGGTCCTACCAACCTCCCGTGGACAAACACACAGAAAGAGACCTTACCTGTTCGAGCTTGAAGAGGTGCTGGTTGAAGTAATGATGGAGCCTCTCGTTGGCCAAGTTGATACAGAACTGCTCAAAGCTGTTGTTCTCGTAGTCTTCAAAGCCAAAGATGTCCAGCACTCCAATTGAAAGAATCTGAAGTGAAAGAGAGAGTTTAGTTAGATGTGTTTAATCTATATTGAAATATTAAACATTTTAATATATAACTCAACTCAGAAACAAAGACAATGAACTCTTGATGAATCTTCCACTACAGACCCTGGTTTGATCACGGGCTGTACCACAACCGGAAGTCCCACAACAGAGAGATAGATGAGGACTGAGGGACACAACAGAGAGATAGATGAGGACTGAGGGACACAACAGAGAGATAGATGAGGACTGAGGGACACAACAGAGAGATAGATGAGGACTGAGGGACACAACAGAGAGATAGATGAGGACTGAGGGACACAACAGAGAAATAGATGAGGACTGAGGGACACAACAGAGAGATAGATGAGGACTGAGGGACACAACAGAGAGATAGATGAGGACTGAGGGACACAACAGAGAGATAGATGAAGACCGAGGGACACAACAGAGTCTCTCACATGACCCCAAACCACAGCAGTGTAAATCTAACCTCATCTGCTCTCTCTCACACTTGCACACACACACTGGCACACACACACACACACACACACACACACACACACACACACACACACACACACACACACACACACACACACACACACACACACACACAGAGATGATGGTCATAATGCCATCTGCAGCAATGTTCTGGGCACACATGTGGACACACACACACAGATTTGGGAGGAGAGAAGCAAATATGATCTGTGATCTAATCCTTTGGATGCCCGCTGGGCAAAGCCAGCCAGCTGCCACACGGTTCCCACACAGTGCTTTCTTCATTTCACCCCCAGCCGAGAGAGAGAGACGACGTTGGAGGCAGCTTATGGTAGAGAAACTTAAATAATCTGGCAACCGCTCTGGTGGACATTCCTGCAGTCAGCATATCAATCGCACGCTCCCTCAAAACGTTAGACATCTGCGGCATTGTGTTGTGTGACAAAACTGCACATTTTAGAGAGGCCTTTTATTGTCTCCGGCACAAGGTGCACCTGTGTATTTAAATTAGCAGCCTTGATATGCCACACATGGATGGATTATCTTGGCAAAGGAGAAATACTCACTAACAGGGATGTAAGCAAATTTGTGCACAACATTTTAGAAAAATAAGCATATGGAAAATGTCTGAAATCTTTTATTTCAGCTCATGAAACATGAGACCAACACCTTACATGTTGCGTTTATATTTTTGTTCAGTCTAGTTACAGGGGAGAGGAGGGGGGATGAACGAGCCAATAGGAAGCTGGAGATGATTATCAGGTGGCCATGATGGTATGAGGGTCAGATTGGGAATTTAGCCAGGACACCGGGGTTATAATAAGTGCCATGGTATATTTAGTGACCACAGAGAGTCATGACAACCTAAAGAAAGCACCTTACACAGGGAAATGTCCCCAATCACTGCCCTAGGGAATTACAATATTTTGTTGGGGACCAGAGGAAAGAGCACCTCCTGCTGGCTCTCCAACACCACTTCCAGCAGCATCTGGTCTCTCATCCTGGGAACAACTAGGACCAACCCTGCTTAGCTTCAGAAGCAAGCCAGCAGTGGGATGCAGGGCAGTATGCTGCTGTGTGTCAGAGTTTGCATGAATTATGTGTGTGTGTGTTGTGTATGTGCTGTGTGTGTTGTGTGTTGTGTATGTCCAAATCCTACCTTGGCACTGTGCTCCAGGTCTTTGTTGTTGAGCAGAGCATGGTTGGTCCTGAACACGATCCAGTCAAACAGGGCGCTGTACAGGGATTTGGCCATGGAGTCCCGAACGGTACCAGCCTACACACACAGACACAATCATGAGACATGAATACAATTTACAGTCTGCTCCAATCACAGTGCTATACACACACTGTACATTCATTTAATCTGGACCGTGGGTTGATCCTCCTGTAACCCCCCCTCCAATTCACACACACACACACACACACACACACACTTGTTGAAATCCTTACATTATGTAGATTAGGTACAAGCAACAATGGCAAACATTAATTAAATAATCTGCTGCACTTTACACAACAAGTGAAACTCTAATGTACTAGTCTGTTGATCTGGGCCTCTCTATCGGGCACTCTAATGTATTAGTCTGTTGATCTGGGCCTCTCTATCTAACTCTCTAATGTATTAGTCTGTTGATCTAGGCCTATCTATCTAACTCTCTAATGCATTAGTCTGTTGATCTAGGCCTATCTATCTAACTCTCTAAGGTATTAAGTCTGTTGATCTAGGCCTATCTATCTAACTCTCTAATGTATTAGTCTGTTGATCTGGGCCTATCTATCGGGCACTCTAATGTATTAATCTAACTCTCTAATGTATTAAGTCTGTTGATCTAGGCCTATCTATCTAACTCTCTAATGTATTAGTCTGTTGATCTAGGCCTATCTATCTAACTCTCTAATGTATTAGTCTGTTGATCTAGGCCTATCTAGCATTCTAATGTATTAGTCTGTTGATCTAGGCCTATCTAGCATTCTAATGTATTAGTCTGTTGATCTAGGCCTATCTATCTAACTCTCTAATGTATTAGTCTGTTGATCTAGGCCTATCTATCTAACTATCTAAGGTATTAAGTCTGTTGATCTAGGCCTATCTATCTAACTCTCTAATGCATTAGTCTGTTGATCTAGGACTATCTAACTATCTAAGGTATTACGTCTGTTGATCTAGGCCTATCTATCTAACTCTCTAATGCATTAGTCTGTTGATCTAGGCCTATCTATCTAACTATCTAAGGTATTAAGTCTGTTGATCTAGGACTATCTATCTAACTCTCTAATGTATTAGTCTGTTGATCTAGGCCTATCTAGCATTCTAATGTATTAGTCTGTTGATCTAGGCCTATCTATCTAACTATCTAAGGTATTAAGTCTGTTGATCTAGGCCTATCTAGCATTCTAATGTATTAGTCTGTTGATCTAGGCCTATCTATCTAACTCTCTAATGTATTAGTCTGTTGATCTGGGCCTATCTATCTAACTATCTAATGTATTAGTCTGTTGATCTAGGCCTATCTATCTAACTCTCTAATGTATTAGTCTGTTGATCTAGGCCTATCTAGCATTCTAATGTATTAGTCTGTTGATCTGGGCCTATCTATCGGGCACTCTAATGTATTAATCTAACTCTCTAATGTATTAAGTCTGTTGATCTAGGCCTATCTATCTAACTCTCTAATGTATTAGTCTGTTGATCTAGGCCTATCTATCTAACTCTCTAATGTATTAGTCTGTTGATCTAGGCCTATCTAGCATTCTAATGTATTAGTCTGTTGATCTAGGCCTATCTAGCATTCTAATGTATTAGTCTGTTGATCTAGGCCTATCTATCTAACTCTCTAATGCATTAGTCTGTTGATCTAGGACTATCTAACTCTCTAAGGTATTAAGTCTGTTGATCTAGGCCTATCTATCTAACTCTCTAATGCATTAGTCTGTTGATCTAGGCCTATCTATCTAACTATCTAAGGTATTAAGTCTGTTGATCTAGGACTATCTATCTAACTCTCTAATGTATTAGTCTGTTGATCTAGGCCTATCTAGCATTCTAATGTATTAGTCTGTTGATCTAGGCCTATCTATCTAACTATCTAAGGTATTAAGTCTGTTGATCTAGGCCTATCTAGCATTCTAATGTATTAGTCTGTTGATCTAGGACTATCTAGCATTCTAATGTATTAGTCTGTTGATCTAGGCCTATCTAGCATTCTAATGTATTAGTCTGTTGATCTAGGCCTATCTATCTAACTATCTAAGGTATTAAGTCTGTTGATCTAGGCCTATCTAGCATTCTAATGTATTAGTCTGTTGATCTAGGCCTATCTATCTAACTATCTAAGGTATTAAGTCTGTTGATCTAGGCCTATCTATCTAACTATCTAAGGTATTAAGTCTGTTGATCTAGGCCTATCTATCTAACTCTCTAATGTATTAGTCTGTTGATCTAGGCCTATCTATCTAACTCTCTAATGTATTAGTCTGTTGATCTGGGCCTATCTAGCATTCTAATGTATTAGTCTGTTGATCTAGGCCTATCTAGCATTCTAATGTATTAGTCTGTTGATCTAGGCCTATCTAGCATTCTAATGTATTAGTCTGTTGATCTAGGCCTATCTATCTAACTATCTAAGGTATTAAGTCTGTTGATCTAGGCCTATCTAGCATTCTAATGTATTAGTCTGTTGATCTAGGCCTATCTATCTAACTATCTAAGGTATTAAGTCTGTTGATCTAGGCCTATCTATCTAACTCTCTAATTTATTAGTCTGTTGATCTAGGCCTATCTAGCATTCTAATGTATTAGTCTGTTGATCTAGGCCTATCTATCTAACTCTCTAATGTATTAGTCTGTTGATCTAGGCCTATCTAGCATTCTAATGTATTAGTCTGTTGATCTAGGCCTATCTAGCATTCTAATGTATTAGTCTGTTGATCTAGGCCTATCTAGCATTCTAATGTATTAGTCTGTTGATCTAGGCCTATCTAGCATTCTAATGTATTAGTCTGTTGATCTAGGCCTATCTATCTAACTCTCTAATGTATTAGTCTGTTGATCTGGGCCTATCTAGCATTCTAATGTATTAGTCTGTTGATCTAGGCCTATCTAGCATTCTAATGTATTAGTCTGTTGATCTAGGCCTATCTAGCATTCTAATGTATTAGTCTGTTGATCTAGGCCTATCTATCTAACTATCTAAGGTATTAAGCCTGTTGATCTAGGCCTATCTAGCATTCTAATGTATTAGTCTGTTGATCTAGGCCTATCGATCTAACTATCTAAGGTATTAAGTCTGTTGATCTAGGCCTATCTATCTAACTCTCTAATTTATTAGTCTGTTGATCTAGGCCTATCTAGCATTCTAATGTATTAGTCTGTTGATCTAGGCCTATCTATCTAACTCTCTAATGTATTAGTCTGTTGATCTAGGCCTATCTAGCATTCTAATGTATTAGTCTGTTGATCTAGGCCTATCTAGCATTCTAATGTATTAGTCTGTTGATCTAGGCCTATCTAGCATTCTAATGTATTAGTCTGTTGATCTAGGCCTATCTATCTAACTCTCTAATGTATTAGTCTGTTGATCTAGGCCTATCTATCTAACTATCTAATGTATTAGTCTGTTGATCTAGGCCTATCTATCTAACTCTCTAATGTATTAGTCTGTTGATCTGGGCCTATCTAGCATTCTAATGTATTAGTCTGTTGATCTAGGCCTATCTATCTAACTATCTAAGGTATTAAGTCTGTTGATCTAGGCCTATCTATCTAACTATCTAAGGTATTAAGTATGTTGATCTAGGCCTATCTATCTAACTATCTAAGGTATTAAGTCTGTTGATCTAGGCCTATCTATCTAACTATCTAATGTATTAGTCTGTTGATCTGGGCCTATCTAGCATTCTAATGTATTAGTCTGTTGATCTAGGCCTATCTAGCATTCTAATGTATTAGTCTGTTGATCTAGGACTATCTATCTAACTATCTAAGGTATTAAGTCTGTTGATCTAGGCCTATCTATCTAACTATCTAAGGTATTAAGTCTGTTGATCTAGGCCTATCTATCTAACTCTCTAATGTATCAGTCTGTTGATCTGGGCCTATCTATCTAACTATCTAAGGTATTAAGTCTGTTGATCTAGGCCTATCTATCTAACTCTCTAATGTATCAGTCTGTTGATCTAGGCCTATCTAGCATTCTAATGCATTAGTCTGTTGATCTAGGCCTATCTAGCATTCTAATGTATTAGTCTTTACATCAACGTACAGGTCTGTCAGTCTGTCTCTGTCCGCCTGTGTCTGTCTTTGTCTCTACTGTATTTCCTGTTGCATATATCTTCCCATTTGTATAATTATCGCTCCATCTCTTTATATGTCTCTATCTAGACATCTACCCATTTTAACTGTCTCCCTGTCTGTTTACACATTTCTCAATCCAGATATATGTCTGTCTGCCATCTGCAGTATCACTGACTCAGGGATGCGGGTCCATTTTAATAAACTCTCTTTTTCCCCATCTGCTTCTCCAACAGAGGACAGAAGTCCAGCCAACACCTGCTCTCTGAACAGTACTGCATTGCACCAGCTGAGCAAAGCAAAACCAAGGCCCACAGTCTGTGTTTCTCTCTACATTTAAGCTGATCAATGTCAATGTCACCGTAACAAGCTTTGATGTGTGTACTTTAGAGAGTCTAATGAACAAGTGGATAGTCATCAACATTCTGACCTGATCTGTTCTATCATCAGCATTCTGACCTGATCTGTTCTATCATCAACATTCTGACCTGATCTGTTCTATCATCAACATTCTGACCTGATCTGTTCTATCATCAACATTCTGATCTGTTCTATCATCAACATTCTGACCTGATCTGTTCTATCATCAACATTCTGATCTGTTCTATCATCAACATTCTGATCTGTTCAATCATCAACATTCTGACCTGATCTGTTCTATCATCAACATTCTGACCTGATCTGTTCTATCATCAACATTCTGACCTGATCTGTTCTATCATCAACATTCTGATCTGTTCTATCATCATCATTCTGACCTGATCTGTTCTATCATCAACATTCTGACCTGATCTGTTCTATCATCAACATTCTGACCTGATCTGTTCTATCATCAACATTCTGATCTGTTCTATCATCAACATTCTGACCTGATCTGTTCTATCATCAACATTCTGATCTGTTCTATCATCAACATTCTAATCTGTTCAATCATCAACATTCTGACCTGATCTGTTCAATCATCAACATTCTGACCTGATATGTTCTATCATCAACATTCTGACCTGATCTGTTCTATCATCAAAATTCTGATCGGTTCTATCATCAACATTCTGACCTGATCTGTTCTATCATCAACATTCTGACCTGATCTGTTCTATCATCAATATTCTGACCTGATCTGTTCTATCACCAGCATTCTGACCTGATCTGTTCTATCATCAGTGTTCTGACCTGATCTGTTCTATCAACATTCTGACCTGATCTGTTCTATCATCAAAATTCTGATCTGTTCTATCAATAACATTCTCACCTGATCTGTTCTATCATCAACATTCTGATCTGTTCTATCATCAACATTCTGACCTGATCTGTTCTATCATCAACATTCTGACCTGATCTGTTCTATCATCAGCATTCTGACCTGTTATGTTCTATCATCAGCATTCTGACCTGATCTGTTCTATCATCAGCAATCTTATCTGTTCTATCATCAGCATTCTGTTCTGTCATCAACATTCTGACCTGATCTGTTCTATCATCAACATTCTGATCTGTTCTATCATCAACATTCTGACCTGATCTGTTCTATCATCAACATTCTGACCTGATCTGTTCTATCATCAGTATTCTGACCTGATCTGTTCTATCATCAGCATTCTGACCTGACCTGATCTGTCATCAGCATTCTGACCTGATCTGTTCTATCATCAGCATTCTGATCTGATCTGTTCTATCATCAACATTCTGACCTGATCTGTTCTATCATCAGCATTCTGACCTGATCTGTTCTTTCGTCAACATTCTGACCTGATCTGTTCTATCATCAGCATTCTGATATATTCTATCATCAACATTCTGACCTGATCTGTTCTATCATCAGAATTCTGACTTGATCTGTTCGATCATCAACATTCTGACCTGATCTGTACTATCATCAACATTTTGATCTGTTCTATCATCAACATTTTGATCTGTTCTATCATCAACATTCTGATCTGTTCTATCATCAACATTTTGATCTGTTCTATCATCAACATTCTGATCTGTTCAATCATCAACATTTTGATCTGTTCTATCATCAACATTCTGATCTGTTCTATCATCAACATTCTGACCTGATCTGTTCTATCATCAACATTCTGACCTGATCTGTTCTATCATCAACATTCTGATCTGTTCAATCATCAACATTTTGATCTGTTCTATCATCAACATTCTGACCTGATCTGTTCTATCAACATTCTGATCTGTTCTATCATCAACCTTCTGACCTGATCTGTTCTATCATCAACATTCTGATCTGTTCAATCATCAACATTTTGATCTGTTCTATCATCAACATTCTGATCTGTTCTATCATCAACATTCTGACCTGATCTTTTCTATCATCAACATTCTGACCTGATCTGTTCTATCATCAACATTCTGATCTGTTCTATCATCAACATTTTGATCTGTTCTATCATCAACATTCTGATCTGTTCTATCATCAACATTCTGATCTGTTCTATCATCAACACTCTAACCTGATCTGTTCTATCATCAGCATTCTGACCTGATCTCCAAGGACACAAGACATTGGGGAATGTGAAGTATTTTCTTTCAAGTGTATTTATGTGGTTCATCTTTCCCCTCTGAACCTGTAGAGGTGTTGAACTCGAAGATTAAACTACCCTCTTGACTTTCCATAACTCTTCAGACAGTCGGTCTAATGTCACAATGCTGTTATATAGTCCTTTGTTCAGATAGACTTCCACCTATATGGAGACTACGCATCACAAGAAGTCTCACATCCGCTACATCGCTCCATAACACCATTGTTGATAGCGGTTAGCTCACAGCCTACCAAGCCCACAGGCGCTAACTAGTTTAGAACAATGTTAGCCAGCATCAGTGTAACATGTTAGCATGCCAGAAAAGTTCCTCAAATGCTAACAATGTTAGCTAGCCAACAGTAGTGTAACGTCTGTTAGCATGCCAGCTAACAGCAAACAAGTTCCTTCTGGTTTTTCTATGATGCCCCAAGCCCTGCTGTGCTACAACACTACAGATTTAGGTGTTTTGAGATTCAGAGCCAAAACTTTAAGTGTCTCCAGACAGACAAATCACTTTTTGGATACTTCAGCTATCCATAAAAAAACAACAGTACCAAGACAGACGATTACGTGCCTCAACAAGCCAAGGGAAAATATGCTCTCCACTTACAGATGATGAAAGGCATGCTAAGCTAATATAAGTGGAGTTGGAATGAGGACTTGGACATACGACCATCAGCCTTTGGCAGTTTGGAGTGTTATGGAAAGGGATTGGGCGGTGGAGGAGCAAAACAGAATACTATTGGTCCCCAAATGACTGGATGATCTTTGTGACTGGGAGGCTGTATACAGGGACCCTTCTGGCAACTGCCACATTGACGACAAAGTTACTCCAACAGTAGGCCATCTTATGCATGCTTTGTGTAGCTACTGTAGCTCATATAGGGTGATTATGGGCTAATGTGAGTGGAGTTCGTTTCAGTTTAGCTGTGGTTGGTCAGACATGAATCACCTCAGTCAAATTCCACGTTTTACACTGTTTTGTTTTTTTCCCCTCATAACTCTTTGCATAAGTTCTAATATGCAGATGTGTGTTCTGAATTACTTATCACCTTAGATAAGTAATAGATAAGCGCTGTCCATTTCATTGTGTTAAGCTTTGAAACAACATCTAAAATGACCATGTTTTACACTGCTGTTGAACTTTTTTCAAATTGATCATCACAGTGAGGTGAGTATTAAAAGCACTATACCTTTTTGATTATGAGTAGAACCTGATGGAGGGACAATAGAGCCCTGAGTACCAGGCCATTAGAACCTGATGGAGGAACAATAGAGCCCTGAGTACCAGGTCATTAGAACCTGATGGAGGAACAATAGTGCCCTGAGTACCAGGCCATTAGAACCTGATGGAGGGACAATAGAGCCCTGAGTACCAGGCCATTAGAACCTGATGGAGGGACAATAGAGCCCTGAGTACCAGGCCATTAGAACCTGATGGAGGGACAATAGAGCCCTGAGTACCAGGCCATTAGAACATGATGGAGGAACAATAGTGCCCTGAGTACCAGGCCATTAGAACCTGATGGAGGAACAATAGAGCCCTGAGTACCAGGCCATTAGAACCTGATGGAGGGACAATAGAGCCCTGAGTACCAGGCCATTATAACATGATGGAGGGACAATATAGCCCTGAGTACCAGACGATTAGGACCTGATGGAGGGACAATAGAGCCCTGAGTACCAGGCCATTAGAACCTGATGGAGGGACAATAGAACCATGAGTAACCAGGCCATTAGGACCATGTTCCTGAACAGCTTTCACTTGGTTTTCCAAGTTAAGCACTGGGTAGCTGCAGGAACAGGGTTGGAGAGCTCATGGCATACAGAGTTTGGGTGGAATATCACCTGTGGCACAGCGAGGGCATGCTCCTCAAACAGTGCTTGATGCATAGAGTGTATTCTTATATTTATTTCTCAGGCTGTTCATATTAAGCACATGCTCCGCTATAAAACCGAAATAGCCTACAAAACGGATTTGAGTGCGTGCAGATGCCGTATTCTTTCCCCTGACCCTGTTCCTGCCCATTTGATAATGGTCCATTCTAAATCTAAAATAATGTTACATATTAGTAAAGACAAAATTCAATTGAGATGAGTCTGATGGGTGAAAATATGATCACTTGATGAGAGAACAGCTGTGCAGCCTGAGGTTAAGGAACAGAGAGTAAACATTTTTCTAACTACTTTTTCAAATCATCAATAGCCTATATTAGCATCATACAGCCCATATACATTTTGATTTCTAACACATTGTAAGGTTTGTATCATTCACAACTAAAGTTGCCAAATAACTTTAAATCTAGCGTATATGACCTGTTTCAAATGATCACTTTTACACTCAACATAGCTACTTCAAATGTGCACTTGCTCTGGAATGGGAAAAATATCCTTTCTATTTTATTCAGCTACTGTAAGTTAAAATACAGTATATTATTCTTACTATAAAATTATATAATATAATGGCCATTAGACATATTTAATTTAATTTTTAATTTTACCTTTATTTAACCAGGCAAGTCAGTTAAGAACACATTCTTATTTTCAATGGCGGCCTGGGAACAGTGGGTTAACTGCCTGTTCAGGGGCAGAACGACAGAATTGTACCTTGTCAGCTAGGGGGTTTGAACTCGCAACCTTCCGGTTACTAGTCCAACGCTCTAACCACTAGGCTACCCTGCCGCTCCATGTAGGCTAACTGCCAAAACTACCAGCATCAACAAAACATGTAGGCTAACTGCCAAAACTACCAGCATCAACAAAACATGTAGGCTAACTGCCAAAACTACCAGCATCAACAAAACATGTAGGCTAACTGCCAAAACTACCAGCATCAACAAAACATGTAGGCTAACTGCCAAAACTACCAGCATCAACAAAACATGTAGGCTAACTGCCAAAACTACCAGCATCAACAAAACATGTAGGATAACTGCCAAAACTACCAGCATCAACAAAACATGTAGGCTAACTGCCAAAACTACCAGCATCAACAAAACATGTAGGCTAACTGCCAAAACTACCAGCATCAACAAAACATGTAGGCTAACTGCCAAAACTACCAGCATCAACAAAACATGTAGGCTAACTGCCAAAACTACCAGCATCAACAAAACATGTAGGCTAACTGCCAAAACTACCAGCATCACTTGAGTAAATGAGGGATACAAAGTATATTGAAAGCAGGTGCTTCCACACAGGTGTGGCTCCTGAGATAATTAAGCAATTAACATCCCATCATGTTTAGGGTCATGTATAAAAAATTCTGGACGGACCATGGCTGTCTCAGTCACCAGATCTCAACCCAATTGAATCTTATCTAAGATTCTGGAGCAGCGCCTGTTTTTCACCTCCACCACCAAATGATTACATTTCTTGTGGAAGAATGGTGTCACATCCCTCCAATAGAGTTCAGACACGTAAGATATATGAAGCTATTCTGGCTCATGGTGGCTCAATGCCCACTTTATGTTGATGTTTCCTTTATTCTGGCAGTTACGTGTAGGTCTGTGGTGTAACTGTAACAGTTTATAGAGCTGACACCATTTTCATACTCTACATGACAGAGAATGTTGAGAATGTTGCCTACATACTATACTGTATATGAACCTTCTGTAACCTTGCATGCCCCTGAACACACCCCGAATGTACAGTAGAGTGTTTGCAGGCAGTAAGTGAGTTTAACCCGCTTCGACTAGGTCCAGGGGGAGCACAGATTCACGATGAAGAAAAAATGTTATATATATATATATATATATACCACACATTTCTAATAAACAATGTTGCATGTCCCTAAACACGTCCCATATGTACAGGTCATTTCAACTAGGTTCTGGGGAGCAGAGAGTTGTGACCAAGTAAAAATGTGTTTTAAAAAGCCTACTGCATTATTGACCTCATCGTTATTTTTAGAGGAATGAGCTTCACTGTTTCCTGTTTCCTGCTCTCAAAGGTGATATAAGTTCACATGTATTATGCAGCCCAATCAAAACTGCTCAAAAGGTCCATCCTGGGATTTTCAAACACGATAAAGAACATTTGCGATGACGTCTTGTTTGAACTAACATCCACTGTCACGAAACATCACAAGTCAAACACAATTAAATGATTTACCACAATGGGAGTGTTGAGTTAGATATGGAATGGATGGAGAGAAACAATTTGCTAAAAACAAACGTTGTTTTTATAGGAGGGCCACCCTAAATAATAAGAGGGAAGTTATCAGAGAGAGTTTAGAGCCTGTAATGAGGTCTTGGTTGGAGTTTGGTCATTAGAAGCCTATGCCAGGGAGACCAAAACACAGAGAGCCGTGGTCTTTCTCGACTAATGGCTTACAAACACGCTCCGCGAGCCATGGGAGGTGTAAAACAACACCCTGCATGAGCCCGCACTGCACATGGCTCGCTAGCCCCTTCTCCGCACGGGGTGGCTGTGTTTGAGGCATTTGCGTCCAATTGGATGCCTGTTTTTGATGCGAGTTTATAGGAAAGTGTGTGTTTGATTGTGTGTGTGTGTCTCTGTGTTAGCTACAAAGATATAAACATAGTTGTGATATAGCGTGGCAACATTTAATCTAAAGCACATGAATGCATGGTTTAAGAAGTTCCTTATCCTCCAAACGGTCTCACTTTAAAAACAGGAAACAGGAAGTGGTGGAATCTGATTATCTGGAGCCAAATCAACAGTGAGTCAGTGTAGCTTATCTACACACACTACACACATGCACACACACAGCAGAGCTGGGGTTAATTAAAACAACACCGTCTTCCTCTCTCATTAGCTAGCATGAAGAAAGCAATAGCTAGTCTTCCTCTCTCATTAGCTAGCATGCTGCAGGCCAAGGCTAGTCTTCCTCTCTCATTAGCTAGCACGCATCAGGCCATAGCTAGTCTTCCTCTCTCATTAGCTAGCATGCAGCAGGCCATAGCTAGTCTTCCTCTCTCATTAGCTAGCATGCTGCAGGCCAAGGCTAGTCTTCCTCTCTCATTAGCTAGCACGCATCAGGCCATAGCTAGTCTTCCTCTCTCATTAGCTAGCATGCAGCAGGCCATAGCTAGTCTTCCTCTCTCATTAGCTAGCATGCAGCAGGCCATAGCTAGTCTTCCTCTCTCATTAGCTAGCATGCAGCAGGCCATAGCTAGTCTTCCTCTCTCATTAGCTAGCATGCAGCAGGCCATAGCTAGTCTTCCTCTCTCATTAGCTAGCATGCAGCAGGCCATAGCTAGTCTTCCTCTCTCATTAGCTAGCATGCTGCAGGCCAAGGCTAGTCTTCCTCTCTCATTAGCTAGCACGCATCAGGCCATAGCTAGTCTTCCTCTCTCATTAGCTAGCATGCAGCAGGCCATAGCTAGTCTTCCTCTCTCATTAGCTAGCACGCATCAGGCCATAGCTAGTCTTCCTCTCTCATTAGCTAGCATGCAGCAGGCCATAGCTAGTCTTCCTCTCTCATTAGCTAGCATGCAGCAGGAAACTGACAGGTATCCAACCACTCAAGTCTTTAAAAAATAAAAAATAAAACAGTATTAGGGGCCAGAAGGAGACAATGGAACAGGACCTCTCCCAAATCGGGTCCATCTGAACCCCAGTGTGACGGGACAGCTATCCGGGAGATACTTTTGTCCAGGAGGGGAAATGATTTTGAGAGAAAAGATGCTACACTTGCCAAGCCCTTTCTTCATGGGCCCTTGTACAATAAAAGGGCTTAATATTATGGCAGAAAGTCATGGATTCCACAAGCTTGCTTCAGGCGAAAGAAAGAAAGAAAGAGAGAGAGAGAGAGAGAGAGAGAGAGAGAGAGAGAGAGAGAGAGAGACTATTTCCACATCGTTACAACACTGTACATAGCCATAATGACATTTGAAATGTCTCTATTCCTTTGAAACTTTTGTGAGTGTAATGTTTACTGTTCATTTCTGATTATTCATTTCACTTTTGTTTATGATCTATTTCACCTGCTTTGGCAACGTTAACATATGTTTCCCGTGCCAATAAAGCCATTTACATGTTATAACAGTGAACACAATCACAGAAGTTCCCAAAGATTAAAATACATTTCAAATGTTATATTATGTCTATATACAGTGTTGTAATGATGTGCAAATAGCTAAAGTACAAAAGGGAATATAAAAAAAACATAAATATAGGTTGTATTTACAATGGTGTTAGTTCTTGTGGCAACATGTCACAAATCTTGCTGCTGTGATGGCACACTGTGGTATTTCACCCAGTAGATATGGGAGTTTATTAAAACAGGATTTGTTTTTTAATTCTTTGTGGATCTGTGTAATCTGAGGGAAATGTGTGTCTCTATTTGGCCGGATTTGGTTGTGTCTAAATGTGCTGCTGTCCTGTGGCTCTGTGGGGTCTGTTAGTGAACAGAGCCCCAGGACCAGCTTGCTTAGGGGGCTCTCCTCCAGGTTCATTTCTCTGTAGGTGATGGCTCTGTGGGGTCTGTTTGTGATTGTGAACAGAGCCCCAGGACCAGCTTGCTTAGGGGGCTCTCCTCCAGGTTCATTTCTCTGTAGGTGATGGCTCTGTGGGGTCTGTTTGTGATTGTGAACAGAGCCCCAGGACCAGCTTGCTTAGGGGGCTCTCCTCCAGGTTCATTTCTCTGTAGGTGATGGCTCTGTGGGGTCTGTTTGTGATTGTGAACAGAGCCCCAGGACCAGCTTGCTTAGGGGACTCTCCTCCAGGTTCATTTCTCTGTAGGTGATGGCTCTGTGGGGTCTGTTTGTGATAGTGAACAGAGCCCCAGGACCAGCTTGCTTAGGGGGCTCTCCTCCAGGTTAATTTCTCTGTAGGTGATGGCTCTGTGGGGTCTGTTTGTGTTTGTGAACAGAGCCCCAGGACCAGCTTGCTTAGGGGGCTCTCCTCCAGGTTAATTTCTCTGTAGGTGATGGCTCTGTGGGGTCTGTTTGTGTTTGTGAACAGAGCCCCAGGACCAGCTTGCTTAGGGGGCTCTCCTCCAGGTTCATTTCTCTGTAGGTGATGGCTTTGTTATGAAAGGTTTGGGAATCGCTTCGTTTTAGGTGGTTGTAGAATTTAACAGCTCTTTTCTGGATTTTGATAATTAGCGGGTATCGGCCTAATTCTGCTCTGCATGCATTATTTGGTGTTTTACGTTGTACACAAAGCATATTTTTTTGCAGAAATCTGCATGCAGTCTCAATTTGTTGTTTGTCCCTTTTTCTGAATTCTTGGTATGTCGAATTCTATGTTCCTTTTGATGGCATTAAAGGCCCTTCTTGCCTTGCCTTTGTGGAAGTTACCTGTGGCGCTGATGTTTAGGCAGAGGTATGTATCGTTTTTTGTGTGCTCCAGGGCAACGGTGTCTAGATGGAATTTGTATTCGCAACTAGACCTTTTATGGAAGACCACTGTTTTTGTCTTACTGAGATTTACTGTCAGGGCCCAGGTCTGACAGTATATGTGCAGAAGATCTAGGGGCTGCTGTAGGCCCTCATTGGTTGGGGACAGAAGCACCAGATCATCAGCAAACAGTAGACATTTGACTTCAGATTCTAGTATGTTGAGGCCAGGTGCTGCAGACTGTTCTAGTGCCCTCGCCAATTCATGATATATTTGTTGAAGAGGGTGGGGCTTAAGTTCATCCCTGTTTCACCCCATGGGCCTTTGGAAATAAATGTGTGTTTTTTGCCAATTTTGTTTGTGTACATGGATTTTATAATTATCGTATGTTTTTCCCCCAACACCACTTTTCATCAATTTGTATAGCAGGCCCTCATGCCAAATTGAGTCAAAATCTAAAAAGGATGAGAAGACTTTGCCTTTGATTTGTTTTTTTTGTTTGTCAATCAGGGTGTGCAGGGTGAATACATGGCCTGTCGTACAGTAATCAGGGTGTGCAGGGTGAATACGTGGCCTGTCGTACAGTAATCAGGGTGTGCAGGGTGAATACGTGGCCTGTCGTACAGTAATCAGGGTGTGCAGGGTGAATACGTGGCCTGTCGTACAGTAATCAGGGTGTGCAGGGTGAATACGTGGCCTGTCGTACAGTAATCAGGGTGTGCAGGGTGAATACGTGGTCTGTCGTACAGTAATTTGGTAAAAAAAAAGACAATTTGACATTTGCTCAGTACATTGTTTTCGTTTTCGTCTGCTGATAATGATAATCCAGAGGATTTTTCCAAGGATGCTGTTGACACATACAGTTGAAGTTGGAAGTTTACATACACTTTAGCCAAATACATTTAAACTCAGTTTTTGACAATTCCTGACTTTTAATCCTAGTAAAAATTCCCTGTCTTAGGTCAGTTAGGATCACCACTTTATTTTAAGAATGTGCAATATCAGAATAATAGTTGAATGATTTATTTCAGCTTTTATTTCTTTCATCACATTCCCAGTGGGTCAGAAGTTTACATACACTCAATTAGTATTTGGTAGCATTTCCTCAAAATTATTTAACTTGGGTCAAACTTTTCAGGTAGCCTTCTACAAGATTCCCACAATTTGGCCCATTCCTCCTGACAGAGCTGGTGTAACTGAGTCGGGTTTGTAGGCCTTCTTGCTCGCACATGCTTTTTCAGGTCTGCCCACAAATTTTCTATAGGATTGAGGTCAGGGCTTTGTGATATCCACTCCAATACCTTGACTTTGTTGTCATTGTCCATTTGGAAGACCCATTTGCGACCAAGCTTTAACTTCCTGACGGATGTCTTGAGATGTTGTTTCAATATATCCACATAATTTTCCTGCCTCATGATCCCATCTATTTTGTGAAGTGCACCAGTCCCTCCTGCAGCAAATCAGCCCCACAACATGATACTGCCACCCCCGTGCTTCACGGTTGGGATACTGTTCGTCGGCTTGCAAGCCTCCCCCTTTTCCTCCAAACATAACGATGGTCATTATGGCCAAACAGTTCTATTTTTGTTTCATCAGACCAGAGGACATTTCTCCAAAATGTACGATCTTTGTTCCCATGTGCAAGTTGCAAACCGTAGTCTGGCTTTTTTATGGCGGTTTTGGAGCAGTGGCTTCTTCCTTGCTGAGCGGCCTTTCAGGTTATGTCGATATAGGGACTCGTTTTACTGTGGATAAAGATACTTTTGTACCTGTTTCCTTTTTGTACAGAACATGTCTCCTTCCTGAGCGGTATGACGGCTGCGTGATCCCATGGTGTTTATACTTGCATACCATTGTTTGTACAGATGAACGTGGTACCTTCAGGTGTTTGGAAATTGCTCCCAAGGATGAACCAGACTTGTGGAGGTCTTGGCTGATTTCTTTTGATTTTCCCATGATGTCAAGCCTAGAGGCACTGAGTTTGAAGGTAGGCCTTGAAATACATCCACAGGTGCACCTCCAATTGACTCAAATTATGTCAATTAGCCTATCAGAAGCTTCTAAAGCCATGACATCATTTTCTGGAATTTTCCAAGCTGTTTAAAGGCACAGTCAACTTAGTGTATGTAAACTTCTAACCCACTGGAATTGTGATACAGTGAATTAGAAGTTAAATAATCTGTCTGTAAACAATTGTTGGAAATATTACTTGTGTCATGCACAAAGTAGATGTCCTAACCGACTTGCCAAAACTACAGTTTGTTAACAGGACATTTATGGAGTGGTTGAAAAATGAGTTTTAATGACTCTAACATAAGTGTCTGTAAACTTCCGACTGAAGACTGTGTCTTCAGTGGATGTGTGTGGGGCTTGTCAAGTGAGATATCAGGGGAGCTGACAGGATTTGGTTTCTGGCCCAAACATTATATTTGACTGTATATTCCAGTCAAAGACAGACAGCGAAAACAGGAACTCGTATCAAACCGTTGAAAGCTAATGTTAGTTATTAAATTGACCTGGGCCGTGTTCATTATGCAAAAAACTGAAGAAAACAGGAACTCGTATCAAACCGTTGATAGCTAATGTTAGTTATTAAATTGACCTGGGCTGTGTTCATTATGCACAAAACAGAAGAAAACAGACTGAAACATGCCACATTAGTAAACCTCACAGGAAACAGGAAGTCACAGAGGAAGACAGCACCAACAACACAACCCTGAGGCAGCGGGGCCAGAACAAATCCTCCTGAGACTGCCCCTCACAATCCCTGGCCGCTGATGCATTCTGCAACCAAACAAAGCCACTCTGTTTTGCTTTCTTGAGGCCTTTTGGGATTTTACATTTGAGTCATTTAGCAGACACTCTTATCCAGAGCGACTTACAGTAGGAAGGTCCACTCTTGGGAATCAAACCCACAACCCTGGCGATGCAAGTGTAATGCTCTACCAACTAAGCCACATGGGAGGTTTTACCAACTGAGCCACACGGGAGGTTTTACTCTGGCCAAAATCTGTTCTCGAAAATAAGCCCCCAAAATGATGAATTTTTGGTGGTCAATGAGTGTCAAATTTGGTCAACGATAAAAGTAATTGCTAATTTGCTACATGAGGCTTATTTGATGCAATAGAAGTTTCGTAACGTTTAGGTTGTTAGAAATGCACTGATATAAGTGTACGCACGTGGCATTCGGTCAACTTTGGAAGAAAAAATAAAACTACTTCATATTGGAGTTGTGATATAACCTGCTTTAGCTTTATAACCTGTTTTAGCATGGACATTGCCATTGAGGGCTTCCACCATTTTAAAGTAGTCAACTGGGTGGGGATTCCTATGAGTTGGGAGCAATTAGCCAATGAAGAAGAAAATGTACAACTTTAAAATGGAGATAGCCTCAATGGCACTTCCCATGCTGTCACAGACAATATAATGGCACAGATACAAAGGGAGTCCTCTATCTCTATGGTCTGTTGTTCACACACATATCTTCCCTCTCATTGGCTAGAATGGTTCCACCTGATCTCGCCTCCTTCCATCCCGCCTGCCTCCCATCTTTGAGGACATGTATTTCCATTGTTGGAGTGGTCACTTGACAGTCTTGTCAATATAATAGACCATCTTTGACTGTACACCCCTCCCTCCCCTCCCCCCCCCCCCCCCCACCAATGACTACAAAAGCCTTTTGTGTTTTGGCGTCAGGAAAGCAAATACAAACAAAAAAGGAGAGTCCTCAGCAATTCATAAACAGAACTCTATAAATGATTCTGTAGGAGAGTTCTGAAGTTCTGAGGCCGTGTTGATGTCACTTTGGGGTCAGATAGGGTTCAAAGCCGTTTGTGTGGTGCGGTACAGTTGTGTTATTATATTTTGTTGTTGTGGTAGTGTTTGTTATCGTAAGCAGAGCGGGAAATATCGTGCTCACCTCGGCCAGTTTGTACGGAACGATCAGCCTCTCTCCCACAGTCACCGTCTTCCTGGTGGTCAGAGCCTCGAACAGCATCTCTTCCTTCACCTTCAAAGACAAGTTCAAGGACACAGGTCAGTCAGTCTAGATAACAACAGCCCTCCCCCTTTCTGACTGACACGGGTAGCTTATTGTATAGAGCAGAACAGACAGACAGACAGACAGACAGACAGACAGACAGACAGACTAGCTCATTGAGAGAGGCAGATGTCACTGCACACACATCTGACCACTCATCCATCCACTGGGATCATGGGAGTGGGGCGGCTAACAGCTATTTTTGTCAGTTACCTTTATAATGGTCTTCGTAATGGTTTTTATAATAGTATTTATAATGGTCTTTAAAATAGTCTTTAAAATGGTCTTTACAATGGCCTTTAAAATAGTCTTTACAATGGTCTTTATAATGGTCTTTGTAATGGTCTTTAAAATAGTCTTTAAAATAGTCTTTACAATGGTCTTTACAATGGTCTTTATAATGATGTTTATGAGGGTCTTTAAAAAAGTCTTTACAATGGTCTTTACAATGGTCTTTATAATGGTCTTTGTAATGGTCTGTAAAATAGTCTTTATAATGATGTTTATAAGGGTCTTTAAAATGGTCTTTATAATAGTCTGTACTGTAAACAGCTGCATTTGAGGGGGGAACTAATCTGATTTAATTTCATACTTCCTGGTAATCCCCAACTGGGTGTCAAGCTAATTCTACTGCTCACTGATTGGTTGGTTCTGCATGGTAACAGGACTTAAAAATCTTCTCTGCTGTTATGTTAAAACATTTCTTAATCAAGCAATTGGGAGATGTGCTCTAAGGCACTGGAGCACTGGTTTTCTAATTCCCATTGTAACAATGGCTGTGACACAGACAGAGTCAAAACTGAACCTGGAACTGTGTTACTGCCACTGTTGCATCACTCAATACTACTAGCTCAACCTAGCCTAGCCCTCCTGGGACCCTGAGGTCCGGCCAGAGGATCTAGTCTATCATCTCTACCATCTGACACTGCTCCACTCTCTCTTCCTGTTCTGCCCCAACAGGAAACAGGGTGTCCGAGCCAGTCATATTACCATTCATGCATCAGTCGACGCTACAACCAACTAGCATTCCCTGAAGTGCTGCTCACACGACAACACAGTGTAGTAAACATATTAACTCAGCAAAAAAAAAGAAACCTCCTCTCACTGTCAACAGCATTTATTTTCAGCACACTTAAACATGTGTAAATATTTGTATGAACATAACAAGATTCAACAACTGAGACATAAACTGAACAAGTTCCACAGACATGTGACTAACAGAAATTGAATAATGTGCCCCTGAATAAAGGGGGGGTCAAAATCAACAGTAACAGTCAGTATCTGTTGTGGCCACCAGCTGCATTAAGTACTGCAGTGCATCTCCTCCTCATGCACTGCACCATATTTGCCAGTTCTTGCTGTGAGATGTTACCCCACTCTTCCACCAAGGCACCTGCAAGTTCCCGGACATTTCTGGGGGGGAATGGCCCTAGCCCTCACCCTCCGATCCAACAGGTCCCAGACGTGTTCAATGGGATTGAGATCTGGGCTCTTTGCTGGCCATGGAAGAACACTGACATTCCTGTCTTGCAGGAAATCATGCACAGAATGAGCAGTATGGCTGGTGGCATTGTCATGCTGGAGGGTCATGCCAGGATGAGCCTGCAGGAAGGGTACCACATGAGGGAGGAGGATGTCTTCTCTGTAACGCACAGCATTGAGATTGCCTGCAATGACAACAAGCTCAGTCCGATGATACTGTGACACACCGCCCCCGACCATGACGGACCCTCCATCTCCAAATCGATGCCACTCCAGAGTACAGGCCTCGGTGTAACGCTCATTCCTGCGACGATAAACACAAATCCGACCATCACCCCTGGTGAGGTAACCCGCGACTCGTCAGTGAAGAGCACTTTTTGCCAGTTCTGTCCGGTCCAGCGACGGTGGGTTTGTGCCCATAGGCAACGTTGTTGCCGGTGATGTAAGGCAGGTCCTCACCAGACATCAGGCCATTTATTGCCCTGGCCACATCTGTAGTCCTCATGCCTCCTTGCAGCATGCCTAAGGCACGTTCACACAGATGAGCAGGGACCTGATTCTAGATTTAACGTGATACGTCACCTGATTCTAGATTTAACGGGATAAGTCACCTGATTCTATATTTAACGTGATAGGTCACCTGATTCTAGATTTAACGGGATAGGTCACCTGATTCTAGATTTAACGGGATAGGTCACCTGATTCTAGATTTAACGGGATAGGTCACCTGATTCTAGATTTAACGTGATAGGTCACCTGATTCTAGATTTAACGTGATAGGTCACCTGATTCTAGATTTAACGGGATAGGTCACCTGATTCTAGATTTAACGTGATAGGTCACCTGATCCTAGATTTAACGGGATAGGTCACCTGATTCTAGATTTAACGGGATAGGTCACCTGATTCTAGATTTAACGGGATAGGTCACCTGATTCTAGATTTAACGGGATAGGTCACCTGATTCTAGATTTAACGGGATAGGTCACCTGATTCTAGATTTAACGGGATAGGTCACCTGATTCTAGATTTAACGGGATAGGTCACCTGATTCTAGATTTAACGGGATAGGTCACCTGATTCTAGATTTAACGGGATAGGTCACCTGATTCTAGATTTAACGGGATAGGTCACCTGATTCTAGATTTAACGGGATAGGTCACCTGATTCTAGATTTAACGGGATAGGTCACCTGATTCTAGATTTAACGGGATAGGTCACATGATTTGCATGTTTTTTTTTTACATCTACTTACATTTACATTACATTTAAGTCATTTAGCAGACGCTCTTATCCAGAGCGACTTACAAATTGGTGCGTTCACCTTATGACATCCAGTGGAACAGCCACTTTACAATAGTGCATCTAAATCTTTTAGAGGGGGGTGAGAAGGATTACTTTATCCTATCCTAGGTATTCCTTAAAGAGGTGGGGTTTCAGGTGTCTCCGGAAGGTGGTGATTGACTCTGCTGTCCTGGCGTCGTGAGGGAGTTTGTTCCACCATTGGGGGGCCAGAGCAGCGAACAGTTTTGACTGGGCTGAGCGGGAACTGTACTTCCTCAGTGGTAGGGAGGCGAGCAGGCCAGAGGTGGATGAACGCAGTGCCCTTGTTTGGGTGTAGGGCCTGATCAGAGCCTGGAGGTACTGAGGTGCCGTTCCCCTCACAGCTCCGTAGGCAAGCACCATGGTCTTGTAGCGGATGCGAGCTTCAACTGGAAGCCAGTGGAGGGAGCGGAGGAGCGGGGTGACGTGAGAGAACTTGGGAAGGTTGAACACCAGACGGGCTGCGGCGTTCTGGATGAGTTGTAGGGGTTTTATGGCACAGGCAGGGAGCCCAGCCAACAGCGAGTTGCAGTAATCCAGACGGGAGATGACAAGTGCCTGGATTAGGACCTGCGCCGCTTCCTGTGTGAGGCAGGGTCGTACTCTGCGGATGTTGTAGAGCATGAACCTACAGGAACGGGCCACCACCTTGATGTTAGTTGAGAACGACAGGGTGTTGTCCAGGATCACGCCAAGGTTCTTAGCGCTCTGGGAGGAGGACACAATGGAGTTGTCAACCGTGATGGCGAGATCATGGAACGGGCAGTCCTTCCCGGGAGGAAGAGCAGCTCCGTCTTGCCGAGGTTCAGCTTGAGGTGGTGATCCGTCATCCACACTGATATGTCTGCCAGACATGCAGAGATGCGATTCGCCACCTGGTCATCAGAAGGGGAAAGGAGAAGATTAATTGTGTGTCGTCTGCATAGCAATGATAGGAGAGACCATGTGAGGTTATGACAGAGCCAAGTGACTTGGTGTATAGCGAGAATAGGAGAGGGCCTAGAACAGAGCCCTGGGGGACGCCAGTGGTGAGAGCGCGTGGTGAGGAGACAGATTCTCGCCATGCCACCTGGTAGGAGCGACCTGTCAGGTAGGACGCAATCCAAGCGTGGGCCGCGCCGGAGATGCCCAACTCGGAGAGGGTGGAGAGGAGGATCTGATGGTTCACAGTATCGAAGGCAGCCGATAGGTCTAGAAGGATGAGAGCAGAGGAGAGAGAGTTAGCTTTAGCAGTGCGGAGCGCCTCCGTGATACAGAGAAGAGCAGTCTCAGTTGAATGACTAGTCTTTAAACCTGACTGATTTGGATCAAGAAGGTCATTCTGAGAGAGATAGCGGGAGAGCTGGCCAAGGGCGGCACGTTCAAGAGTTTTGGAGAGAAAAGAAAGAAGGTATACTGGTCTGTAGTTGTTGACATCGGAGGGATCGAGTGTAGGTTTTTTCAGAAGGGGTGCAACTCTCGCTCTCTTGAAGACGGAAGGGACGTAGCCAGCGGTCAGGGATGAGTTGATGAGCGAGGTGAGGTAAGGGAGAAGGTCTCCGGAAATGGTCTGGAGAAGAGAGGAGGGGATAGGGTCAAGCGGGCAGGTTGTTGGGCGGCCGGCCGTCACAAGACGCGAGATTTCATCTGGAGAGAGGGGAGAAAGAGGTCAGAGCACAGGGTAGGGCAGTGTGAGCAGAACCAGCGGTGTCGTTTGACTTAGCAAACGAGGATCGGATGTCGTCGACCTTCTTTTCAAAATGGTTGACGAAGTCATCTGCAGAGAGGGAGGAGGGGGGGAGGAGGATTCAGGAGGGAGGAGAAGGTGGCAAAGAGCTTCCTAGGGTTAGAGGCAGATGCTTGGAATTTAGAGTGGAAGAAAGTGGCTTTAGCAGCAGAGACAGAAGAGGAAAATGTAGAGAGGAGGGAGTGAAAGGATGCCAGGTCCGCAGGGAGGCGAGTTTTCCTCCATTTCCGCTCGGCTGCCCGGAGCCTTGTTCTGTGAGCTCGCAATGAGTCGTCGAGCCACGGAGCGGGAGGGGAGGACCGAGCCGGCCTGGAGGATAGGGGACATAGAAAGTCAAAGGATGCAGAAAGGGAGGAGAGGAGGGTTGAGGAGGCAGAATCAGGAGATAGGTTGGAGAAGGTTTGAGCAGAGGGAAGAGATGATAGGATGGAAGAGGAGAGAGAGCGAAGGTTGGGACGGCGCGATACCATCCGAGTAGGGGCAGTGTGGGAAGTGTTGGATGAGAGCGAGAGGGAAAAGGATACAAGGTAGTGGTCGGAGACTTGGAGGAGTTGCAATGAGGTTAGTGGAAGAACAGCATCTAGTAAAGATGAGGTTGAGCGTATTGCCTGCCTTGTGAGTAGGGGGAATGTGAGAGGGTGAGGTCAAAAGAGGAGAGGAGTGGAAAGAAGGAGGCAGAGAGGAATGAGTCAAAGGTAGACGTGGGGAGGTTAAAGTCGCCCAGAACTGTGAGAGGTGAGCCGTCCTCAGGAAAGGAGCTTATCAAGGCATCAAGCTCATTGATGAACTCTCCGAGGAACCTGGAGGGCGATAAATTATAAGGATGTTAAGCTTGAAAGGGCTGGTAACTGTGACAGCATGGAATTCAAAGGAGGCGATAGACAGATGGGTAAGGGAGAAAGAGAATGACCACTTGGGAGAGATGAGGATCCCGGTGCCACCACCCCGCTGACCAGAAGCTCTCGGGGTGTGCGAGAACACGTGGGTGGACGAAGAGAGAGCAGTAGGAGTAGCAGTGTTATCTGTGGTGATCCATGTTTCCGTCAGTGCCAAGAAGTCGAGGGACTGGAGGGAGGCATAGGCTGAGATGAACTCTGCCTTGTTGGCAGATCGGCAGTTCCAGAGGCTACCGGAGACCTGGAACTCCACGTGGGTCGTGCGCGCTGGGACCACCAGATTAGGGTGGCCGCGGCCACGCGGTGTGGAGCGTTTGTATGGTCTGTGCAGAGAGGAGAGAACAGGGATAGACAGACACATAGTTGACAGGCTACAGAAGAGGCTACGCTCGAATGTTCAGAAAGTTAAGCTTACGTAGCAAGAATCTTATTGACTAAAATGATTCAAATGATACAGTACTGCTGAAGTAGGCTAGCTGGCAGTGGCTGCGTTGTTGACTTTGTAGGCTAGCTGGCAGTGGCTGCGTTGTTGACACTACACTAATCAAGTCGTTCCGTTGAGTGTGATAGTTTCTACAGTGCTGCTATTCGGGGGCTAGCTGGCTAGCTAGCAGTGTTGATTACGTTACGTTGCGTTAAAAGAACGACAATAGCTGGCTAGCTAACCTAGAAAATCGCTCTAGACTACACAATTATCTTTGATACCAAGACGGCTATGTAGCTAGCTATGTAGCTAGCTACGATCACTTAGTTATGCTATTCATTTATAGACCGGAGTGTCATCAACTGAAGATTACGATTAGTTTACTTGGCTAAGAGATAAGCATTAGCATTACTGTAAAACAATGGGAGTGATATAGCTGCTAGCACTTTCCTAAAAGTCAACTCAAAAACGATTAACATAAGCAGTAAATATCTACGCCCTTCAGAACATAGTATAGTATAAATTTCAATAATAATCTAGAATTAGGTGACCTATCCCGTTAAATCTAGAATCAGGTGACCTATCCCGTTAAATCTAGAATCGTTAGTTAATAGAAAAGAACAGCACAAGGACAAAACTACATCAATTTAAAAATGGCACACGTAGTCTACATTCAAAACATACAGTCGTGGCCAAAAGTTTTGAGAATGACACAAATATACATTATCACAAAGTATGCTGCCTCAGTTTGTATGATGGCAATTTGTATATACACCAGAATGTTATG
This sequence comes from Oncorhynchus nerka, assembly GCF_034236695.1. Lineage (NCBI taxonomy): Eukaryota > Metazoa > Chordata > Actinopteri > Salmoniformes > Salmonidae > Oncorhynchus > Oncorhynchus nerka. The sequence continues at coordinate 12,019,435 of NC_088412.1, read as the reverse complement.
AAGAGTGGTCAGATGAATTGCAATGAATTGCAAAGTCCTTCTTTGCCATGCAAATGAACTGAATCCCCAAAAAACATTTCCACTGCATTTCAGCCCTGCCACAAAAGGACCAGCTGACATGTCAGTGATTCTCTCGTTAACACAGGTGTGAGTGTTGACGAGGACAAGGCTGGAGATCACTCTGTCATGCTGATTGAGTTCGAATAACAGACCGGAAGCTTCAAAAGGAGGGTGGTGCTTGGAATCATTGTCCTTCCTCTGTCAACCATGGTTACCTGCAAGGAAACACATGCAGTCATCATTGCTTTGCACAAAAAGGGCTTCACAGGCAAGGATATTGCTGCCAGTAAGATTGCACCTAAATCAACCATTTATCGGATCATCAAGAACTTCAAGGAAAGTGGTTCAATTGTTGTGAAGAAGGCTTCAGGGCGCCCAAGAAAGTCCAGCAAGCGCCAAAACCGTCTCCTAAAGTTATTTCAGCTGCGGGATCGGGGCACCACCAGTACAGAGCTTGCTCAGGAATGGCAGCAGGCAGGTGTGAGTGCATCTGCACGCACAGTGAAGCGAATACTTTTGGAGGATGGCCTGGTGTCAAGAAGGGCAGCAAAGAAGCCACTTCTCTCCAGGAAAAACATCAGGGACAGACTGATATTCTGCAAAAGGTACAGGGATTGGACTGCTGAGGACTGGGGTAAAGTAATTTTCTCTGATGAATCCCATTTCCGAATGTTTGGGGCATCTGGAAAAAAAGCTTGTCCGGAGAAGACAAGGTGAGTGCTATCATCAGTCCTGTGTCATGCCAACAGTAAAGTATTCTGAGACCATTCATGTGTGGGGATGCTTCTCAGCCAAGGGAGTGGGCTCACTCACAATTTTGCCTCAGAACACAGCCATGAATAAAGAAGGGTACCAACACATCCTCCGAGAGCAACTCCTCCCAACCATCCAGGAACAGTTTGGTGACGAACAATGCCTTTTCCAGCATGTTGGAGCACCTTACCATAAGGCAAAAGTGATACCTAAGTGGCTCGGGGAACAAAACATCGACATTTTGGGTCCATGGCCAGGAAACTCCCCAGACCTTAATCCCATTGAGAACTTGTGGTCAATCCTCAAAAGGCGGTTGGACAAACAAAAACCCACAAATTCTGACAAACTCCAGAATTGATTATGCAAGAATGGGCTGCCATCAGTCAGGATGTGGCCCAGAAGTTAATTGACAGCATGCCAGGGTGGATTGCAGAGGTCTCGAAAAAGAAGGGTCAACACTGCAAATATTGACTCTTTGCATCAACTTCATGCAATTGTCAAAAGCCTTTGACACTTATGAAATGCTTGTAATTATACTTCAGTATTCCATAGTAACATCTGACAAAAATATCTAAAGACACTGAAGCAGCAAACTTTGTGAAAATTAATATTTGTGTCATTCTCAAAACTTTTGTTGCTTCATCTGTTTTTTTAAACCAATTTTTACTAGGATTAAATGTCAGGAATTGTGCAAACTGAGTTTCAAATGTATTTGGCTGAGGTGTATGTAAACCTCCGACTTCAACTGTAAATACTACTGCTAATTTAGAAATGTTATTCAGTCTGCTGTTCATGTGAGCAATATGTGATGGGAAGAAAGTTCCATGCAATAATGGCTCTATATAATACTGCTTTCTTGAAATTATTCTAATCAAGATTAGATAAAACTAGAGCCGGCAGGACTTCACCATATGACTGGACAATAATCAAGAGAATATAAAACTAGAGCCTGCAGGACTTCACCATATGACTGGACAATAATCAAGATCAAACTAGAGCCTACAGGACTTGACCATATGACTGGACAATAATCAAGAGAAGATAAAACTAGAACCTGCAGGACTTGACCATATGACTGGACAATAATCAAGAGAAGATAAAACTAGAGCCTGCAGGACTTGACCATATGACTGGACAATAATCAAGATAAGATAAAACTAGAGCCTGCAGGACTTGACCATATGACTGGACAATAATCAAGATCAAACTAGAGCCTACAGGACTTGACCATATGACTGGACAATAATCAAGATTAGATAAAACTAGAGCCTGCAGGACTTCACCATATGACTGGACAATAATCAAGAGAATATAAAACTAGAGCCTGCAGGACTTCACCATATGACTGGACAATAATCAAGATAAAACTAGAGCCTGCAGGACTTGACCATATGACTGGACAATAATCAAGATCAAACTAGAGCCTACAGGACTTGACCATATGACTGGACAATAATCAAGAGAAGATAAAACTAGAGCCTGCAGGACTTGACCATATGACTGGACAATAATCAAGATCAAACTAGAGCCTACAGGACTTGACCATATGACTGGACAATAATCAAGAGAATATAAAACTAGAGCCTGCAGGACTTGATCATATGACTGGACAATAATCAAGAGAAGATAAAACTAGAACCTGCAGGACTTGACCATATGACTGGACAATAATCAAGAGAAGATAAAACTAGAACCTGCAGGACTTGACCATATGACTGGACAATAATCAAGAGAAGATAAAACTAGAACCTGCAGGACTTGACCATATGACTGGACAATAATCAAGAGAAGATAAAACTAGAACCTGCAGGACTTGACCATATGACTGGACAATAATCAAGAGAAGATAAAACTAGAACCTGCAGGACTTGACCATATGACTGGACAATAATCAAGAGAAGATAAAACTAGAACCTGCAGGACCTGCTTTGTGTGGTGTCAAAAAAGCAGAGCATCTCTTTACTACAGGACAGACCTCTCCCCGTCTCTACAACCAGAGAATCTATATGTTTTGACCATGTTTACAATCTGAACCCAACATATAGGCTTGTTTGACCCCAATGCTTGTAAACAAAAATGTGAACGTAAACATACACTGTGTATAGCAAGGTTAAAACGCACATGTTGATATCTTGGATGGTCAGTCCTTGCATCCATAGCTCTATGAATTTGAGAGTGGTTACAAAAACAGAGGCGGGGTGTCCACTTGTCAATGGTCGAGTTCGTTTTGCCGGTGCTGACCCGGTGCTGACCCGGTGCAACGGCGTAGCCACGGGTAGGTTTGATCCCCCCCAAAAAGTTACTATTATAAATCAATATACATTTTGATTTGTAATATTTTATTATATTTTTAAAAGAAATGGATGTGAGATTTATTTTCTATGGGTAATGTTTATTATTAATGTTTATTAATTAATATAATGTAACAAAGAAATAGTCCGCGACAATCAAGTTTGCTTCCAACTATTGGTTACATTTTTATTTAAATCACACGGTGGTTTACATGAAAAACCTGGCAACGTCACGTGGATAGCGCATAAGCTAGCACGCTCTACCACGCTAGTTTACTGTAAGTGACTCACCAGCTACGGTAATTTAGTAGTTCTAGCAATGGCAAACCAAAATGTCGATCGCTTGGTTTGTCAAAAAAAGACATCTGGAGGAAAAGGAGGAGGAGGATAGTTTCCAGAATGAGACATTAACAGGTGGCGCCAGGATAGACACAACCACAATCGCCATCACAACTGCCAATGCCACGTTGAGCCAGGCATGCTTGCCTACCCCACCGTCTCCTCTCCTTCTTGATGCTGCGGGAGAACCTGCAGTAGGTCCACCGACAGATGTGTCTGCGGTTGATGAACCAGCCTGTCAACCAAAGCTAGCAAAGTTCCCTTCAAGTATAATAAATGGCAAATTACGCAGCTTCTCTTCAAGGTGGTATGACCAGTTCGTGTGGATTGAGTATAGTAATGCATAAGTCTTGTAGGCACTTTCCTGTGGCTAATGTCGGATTCAGATTTATACGAGATGGATTTAAAAGCTGGAAAATCACTAGAAATGCTTGCTGCAAACACAGAGAATAGCAAGTTGCATGCTAGTGCCCTTGCAAAATGTGAATCCTACAAGGTGACCCACGGGCCTAGAAGTCACGGGACTGTGTTGAACCAAATACATGGTGATGCCTAGAAGTTGTGGGACTGTGTTGAACCAAATACATGGTGATGCCTAGAAGTTGTGGGACTGTGTTGAACCAAATACATGGTGATGCCTAGAAGTTGTGGGACTGTGTTGAACCAAATACATGGTGATGCCTAGAAGTTGTGGGACTGTGTTGAACCAAATACATGGTGATGCCTAGAGGTTGTGGGACTGTGTTGAACCAAATACATGGTGATGCCTAGAAGTTGTGGGACGGTGTTGAACCAAATACATGGTGATGCCTAGAAGTCACGGGACTGTGTTGAACCAAATACATGGTGATGCCTAGAGGTTGTGGGACTGTGATTAACCAAATACATGGTGATGCCTAGAAGTTGTGGGACTGTGTTGAACCAAATACATGGTGATGCCTAGAAGTTGTGGGACTGTGTTGAACCAAATACATGGTGATGCCTAGAGGTTGTGGGACTGTGTTGAACCAAATACATGGTGATGCCTAGAAGTTGTGGGACTGTGTTGAACCAAAAACATGGTGATGCCTAGAAGTTGTGGGACTGTGTTGAACCAAATACATGGTGATGCCTAGAAGTTGTGGGACTGTGTTGAACCAAAAACATGGTGATGCCTAGAAGTTGTGGGACTGTGTTGAACCAAATACATGGTGATGCCTAGAGGTTGTGGGACTGTGTTGAACCAAATACATGGTGATGCAAACATAGATTTTATAGAAAGAAACCGTGCCCATGTTAAAGTGGTCATAGATATGGTCCTAATATGTGCAGAGCAGGATATTCCAATCAGAGGACATAGAGAAACCCGAAGAGGCAACCAACAAAGGTCACTTCTAGAAATCTTCAATTTCATCTCAAAGTATGACTCAGAAATACAAAAACCAGGCTTAATGCGCTACCTCGCAATGCCACGCTTATGAGCCCCGGAATTCAGAACGAGTTGCAGCATCGTTGTTACTGTGGAGGATAAAAGATGAAGCTCATTCTGCGTCTTCCACGTATTTTGCCAAACTAGCAGATGAATATAAAGATCAATCTAAACAAGAACTTATTGCTGTGTGTCCAATACATTCATGCTGGAATGATTAAAGAAAAGAGATGTTGGGTTTAATGAAACTGCTGATTTATCTGCACAAGGAATCTCTCTGAGAATACTTAGTGTTGTAACCCCTGGAGTTGGATCCCCCTGTGTGGGTTTTTATGTCGATGGCGCTTCAGTCATGTCAGTGTAACAGTTTTGCTTCCGTCCCTCTCCTCGCCCCTACCTGGGCTCGAACCAGGGACCCTCTGCACAAATCGTCAACAGCCACCCTCAAAGCATCGTTACCCATCACTCCACAAAAGCTGCGGCCCTTGCAGAGCAAGGGGATGTTGGAGGAAATTATAGTTGAAATGATTAATAATGTATACATTTCAATTAGAACCATTTATTCTAATACTATTATGTTATGGTATGAAATGTATGAGCTCTTGGTTAAGCTGTTACTGAAAATGTAAGTAAAACAAATTAATTGTCTGTACCTTGCGGGAGGTTTAATGGAGAGGGATGATATATATTTTCTGACAGATAAGAATGGTCCTTGATGTTCCATTAGTGGAGGAGAAGATATCTTTTAGACAGATTGGAATGTTTGTTTTATGAGGGGAGTAGAAGAAGATATCCAGAACTGAAGACACTGTGTGGATCGGAGAGGGTGTGAGAAACTGATGATGTCATTTTATGTTGTCTCTTTAAAATGTAAGGTTCTTTGTATTTTGCTTCAGTACTCTCTTGTAATAAACGCTGTTACCTGACTTTTAAGACTGGTCTCGATCTATTTCATGCATAATTAATGAATTTACAATTCATTAATGAAATAGAGAGAGTGCGAATTTGATTTTGGCTTATAAAAGGAATTTAGGAATTTAGAATTCCTCTAACAGGGGAACAACTACTTCAACTACTTCAAGAGCAAGTGACGTCACTGATATAAACACTATTAGCGTGCACCCCACTAACTAGCTATCCATTTCACACCGGTTACCTCAGGGAACAGAGGAGGGGTACCTGTCCTACTAAAGCAAACATTTAAGCAAGTGGTATATGTGCATTGCCACTCCCACCGTTTGAATTTGGTTCTGTGCAGTGCGGCAAAAGTGTCAGGACCTTTTTTTGGACACAGTAATACATCAGCTACACACATTTATGAGTGGATCCCACAGACATGCTGGATTCATAGAAGTACAGAAAGAGTTGCATCCCCATTAGACTCATGTATCGATCTAGAAAGATCCACGGTGGAGTTCAAAGTCAGGGTCTGTGAGTAAAGTGCTGTTAACACTAGATGTCATTTTTAGAGGTTCTTGCAGAATTTGAGGCTTGTGGACGAACCAAATTAGAAGCCGATGACCTCTTACAACAAATCCAGAACAAGACGTTTTTATTCCTGTTAGTCACGTTTAGTAAATTGTTTTGACATTTAGTGATTTTGCGATGAAGGGATTACAAAGCTCTACATCATCTGTGACGGACTGTATTGGTTTAATTGAAATCCTCAAAAGCAGCTTTTCTACGTTCAGAGAACTCAGGGGGAGACTTTGATAAAGTTCAAGCTAACTGAAGAGATGATGATGAAGAATGATATTAGTAATTGGGATGTGACGACGTCAGGGCAGAGAAAACTGACTGTAAAATTGGCAGACAGTCACAATGTCATTAGGGAAAACATCCAGCATCAAGAGTGACAGTGACCTGAGGCAACTTTGGAACAATATTCTAGACCGACAGATTACGGAGTTGAACTCAAGAAGACACATATGGGATCATGCAAGCGGCAGCCTCCTTTTCCAAAGAATCCCAAACCTGCGTCCTTAAAGAGCAGCTGAAGACCACATGCGATTATTATGCAACATCAAGTGAAGATGCGGAATTCACTGTTTTTATTCAGCAGTTGAGTCTCAAAATGAAGATGGGAAAGAGTGACTTTTCCTCCATAATGAGTGGACTCGACAGCTGCCCTGATGATATTTTCCCTAATATAAACTCTGTTAAGGATCATTGTCACACTTCCAATGACATCATGCAGCGTGGAGAGACTTTTCTCAACAACAACTAGGATAAAACATAGTCTTCACACATCAGTGACCAGGGCCCAGCTGAACCACTTCAGTTTGCTGTCTTTAGAGCGTCAACTGACAGATCCATTGGATTGTGATGAAATCATCACCATATTCAACTCAAAGCCTCGCCGTCGGCACCTTGTGATGTAGGTCACGACTTATTGATACGTCTACTAAAAGGTAAGGTATATAGTACTACTGCCCGTCGTGGTATAAATGGTAACATCAAATATAGGCTTGTTTGCCCATCGAGATTAAAGTGCGTCTGAAGATGAGGTTTATGTTGTTGGCAACTGGTCTGAAGTTAGTCTTATTTTAATATGCTGGGATAGGTCATTATTTGTATATTTAACGAGGTTGCTCCGAGTACTATGCACTAGTATAAAACGATTGTTTTACAAAATAATATACGGTACGCGTCGCAAAATAAATGTAATAAACAAGTAGAAAAAATGCCTATCCAAATGTTTCTAGGCCTATCCAAATGTTTCTAGGCCTATCCAAATGTTTCTAGGCCTATCCAAATGTTTCTAGGCCTATCCAAATGTTTCTAGGCCTATCCAAATGTTTCTAGGCCTATCCAAATGTTTCTAGGCCTATCCAAATGTTTCTAGGCCTATCCAAAAAGAATAATCTGACTGGGCCATGCAAAAAAAAACTGGTTTAAACTGCAGATTCTAGCTTTAAGGCAGAAAACCCTGCCTCATTTGATTAACATGCCACTGTGTCTACAGTACCAGAGCATTGAGAAACCCCAGTATTTCCCTTCACAGTGCTTCTACTCCCACTGACCCGGAACACGTGGCGAACATGTGCGTTCTCACATCACACGGTCACATGTTCCTCACTGGTGGCACAAAACGACTCCCTTAAAAAAAAAAATTCAAGTTCCCTTTCTGCATAATACCCCGTGGCATAGTTGTCAGGCTTTCTGACACTTTGGTCATTGTTTTTTAGAAGGGGGAGGGGAAATTATGTTATTCCGCTCCCACTTGTTATTCCCCCTCCCTCCCATACAAATATATATATATATATAGGTTTTAATGTCAGTGTGCATAAGTAGCGGTTGTGTTGGATATGACAGTGTTATGTAGGTTTTAACGTCAGTGTGCATAAGTAGGGGTTGTGTCATGGATATGACAGTGTTATGTAGGTTTTAAATGTCAGTGTGCATAAGTAGGGGTTGTGTCATGGATATGACAGTGTTATGTAGGTTTTAAATGTCAGGGTGCATAAGTAGCGGTTGTGTCATAGATATGACAGTGTTATGTAGGTTTTAAATGTCAGTGTGCATAAGTAGGGGTTGTGTCATGGATATGACAGTGTTATGTAAGTTTTAAATGTCAGTGTGCATAAGTAGCGGTTGTGTCATAGATATGACAGTGTTATGTAGGTTTTAAATGTCAGTGTGCATAAGTAGGGGTTGTGTCATGGATATGACAGTGTTATGTAGGTTTTAAATGTCAGGGTGCATAAGTAGCGGTTGTGTCATAGATATGACAGTGTTATGTAGGTTTTAAATGTCAGTGTGCATAAGTAGGGGTTGTGTCATGGATATGACAGTGTTATGTAGGTTTTAAATGTCTGTGTGCATAAGTAGCGGTTGTGTCATGGATATGACAGTGTTATGTAGGTTTTAACATCAGTGTCCTATAACAGCTAATGACAATTGATGGAGCTCTCCTTCCGTCTTTAAAGCACAGCACCAGAAATATGCCTGTGACAATGACAAACTACATGATGGTGAGAGAAATTCTCAGTTGGCTGCCAGTATTAGTGCTCAGAGGCCATCGCTGAGAAACCACAGTGGAAGTGATGTGTTGTTAGAGTCCATAGCTGAGAGAGTTATAATGTATTGTTAGAGTCCATAGCTGAGAGAGTTATAATGTGTTGTTAGAGTCCATAGCTGAGAGAGTTATAATGTATTGTTAGAGTCCATAGCTGAGAGAGTTATAATGTGTTGTTAGAGTCCATAGCTGAGAGAGTTATAATGTATTGTTAGAGTCCATAGCTGAGAGAGTTATAATGTGTTGTTAGAGTCCATAGCTGAGCAGGGCACAGGATGTAGTTGCTGTGGTTTAGGAGGTTTAGGAGGTGAAGCAGGGCACAGGATGTAGGAGCTGTGGTTTAGGAGGTGAAGCAGGGCACAGGGTGTAGGAGCTGTGGTTTAGGAGGTGAAGCAGGGCACAGGGTGTAGGAGCTGTGGTTTAGGAGGTGAAGCAGGGCACAGGGTGTAGGTGCTGTGGTTTAGGAGGTGAATCAGGGCACAGGGTGTAGGAGCTGTGGGCGTGTCTAATGCAAGCCCAATCCCACGAGGTACTTGTGTGTGTTTGTTAGCACTGCGATAGAAACGTGAGACAGAGTACTGGAACTACAAAAAATTACAATGCTGTGCCTACCAGTGGTTAAGGGCGCTGTACCCATCAGACACTCTGGGTTAGCGACCAGGCTCTGTCGTAACCGGCCGCGACCGGGAGGTCCGTGGGGCGACGCACAATTGGCCTAGCGTCGTCCGGGTTAGGGAGGGTTTGGCCTGTAGGGATATCCTCTCATCGTGCACCAGCGACTCCTGTGGCGGGCCGGGCGCAGTGCGCGCTAACCAAGGTTGCCAGGTGCACGGTGTTTCCTCCGACACATTGTTGCGGCTGGCTTCCGGGTTGGATGCGCGCTGTGTTAAGAAGCAGTGCGGCTTGGTTGGGTTGTGTATCGGAGGACGCATGACTTTCAACCTTCGTCTCTCCCGAGCCCGTACGGGAGTTATAGCGATGAGACAAGATACTACTAAAACAACTGGATACCACGAAATTGGGGAGAAAAAGGGGTAAAAAAAAAAATATATATATATAAAAAATTACAATGCTTTTTCTCTCACCATCGAGCTGATCTGAACAGTATTGTTTCAACAGGGTTTCAATTCAACATGGTTTCAACATGGTTCCAGCATGGTTTCAACGTGGTTTCAACATGGTTTCAACATGGTTTCAACATGGTTCCAACATGGTTCCAACATGGTTTCAACATGGTTTCAACATGGTTCCAGCATGGTTTCAACATGGTTTCAACGTGGTTTCAACATGGTTTCAACATGGTTCCAACATGGTTTCAACATGGTTTCAACGTGGTTTCAACATGGTTTCAACATGGTTTCAACGTGGTTTCAACATGGTTTCAACATGGTTTCAACATGGTTCCAGCATGGTTTCAACATGGTTTCAACATGGTTTCAACGTGGTTTCAACATGGTTCCAGCATGGTTTCAACATGGCTCCAGCATCTTCAACATGGTTCCAGCATGGTTTCAACATGGTTTCAACGTGGTTTCAACATGGTTTCAACGTGGTTTCAACATGGTTTCAACATGGTTCCAGCATGGTTTCAACATGGTTTCAACATGGTTTCAGCATGGTTTCAACATGGTTTCAGCATGGTTTCAGCATGGTTTCAACATGGTTTCAACATGGTTCCAGCATGGTTTCAACATGGTTCCAGCAGGGTTTCAACATGGTTTCAACATTGTTTCAACATGGTTACAGCATGGTTCCAACATGGTTCCAGCATGGTTTCAACATGGTTCAAGCATGGCTCCAGCATCTTCAACATTGTTTCAACATGGTTCCAGCATGGTTTCAGCATGGTTCCAGCATGGTTTCAACATTGTTTCAACATGGTTACAACATTGTTTCAACATGGTTACAGCATGGTTCCAACATGGTTCCAGCATGGTTTCAACATGGTTCAAGCATGGCTCCAGCATCTTCAGCATGGTTTCAACGTGGTTTCAACATGGTTCCAGCATGGTTTCAACATGGTTCCAGCATGGTTCCAGCATGGTTTCAACATGGTTTCAACATGGTTCCAGCATGGTTTCAACATGGTTCCAGCATGGTTTCAACATGGTTTCAACATGGTTTCAACATGGTTTCAGCATGGTTTCAGCACGGTGGATGTATAACCAGGCCACAGTACAGCTTCACGTGGAAAGGCTTGGATCAGTTCAGTCATGTGAACAGGGTACAACATGTCTCCTTTAAGGAGAACGATGCGATGAACCCAAAAATAAAGACGCTCTTCTGAGCACATAAACAAGTTCTGAGAAGAAGTATAAACAGTTATTCTACGGACCTCTTCTGTTCTGAAACTAGTTTTCTCTGGTTCTGTCCAGTTCACACATCTGCCACACTTTCAACGCCATCGGTTCTGTTGATGTTCTGTCTCCCACTTACGTTCCTCAGAACTGGAACAAGCCCCTTGTCTAATCGTGTTGGTCCAATATGACCGGCTCAGTGTGTTGTGTTGTCGCTAACAGGGCTCATGTGGGCCCGGCCACCATGTATTTACAGAGTACGGTTGTACGCACACAATAATGTGATTATTGTGGATAGTCCTATAATAGTTCAATTAAAAACGTTTACGTGCGTGCTGTGTGTTAAACACGACTCTGGCAGTCGTGGGCTCTAGTCTTTGCATCGTCCCGGGCTCCAAAAAAACATCTCAGTGTTGAAAATCATCAAGAAGCCAAATACGTCGCAGAATGATGAACGATCAAATTATACGCTGCATGTGAAGTCATTTCAGGCTACATTTTCCTCGTCTCCAAACTGGAGGATAGACAGTGAGTGACTAACAACGTTCTGTTGTAACTACTCGGAGTCACATACTCGGGCTAATCTTTCAGCTGTTCTCATTCATTAGAGCCATGAAAATACTGAGAATTCAACACATCGACTGCAGCTCATGCGCTATATGATATAAATGACTATATCATGTTTCTTTCACAGTTGCCAAATAGTTCAACATGTCAAGAATGAATGTCCGTGTGTACAGTGTTCACGTCTCTGTGTCTGTCTGTAAACCTGCGCTGAGGAAATTGAATAAACATACCTTTTGAAAAACATATATTAACACCCTCTCTACTTGGTCACGGAATTATAAAAAGATGGAGTTTCTCTTTCAGCCATAACTAAAGCCTCTACTGAAGTTAATAACATTACAGACCTGACAACAGCCCTCAAACTAATATCTGTCGTAGCGTACCTGAAACCATGCTGAATGATTGGATGAATGGCAGGACGGATGAATCAATGGATGGATGGATGATGGATGGACGGACGGACTGATAAATTCACAAATTAACGAATGAATAGATGGATGACCGATAGACATGGAGGTTCACCTGGAGCAGCTCTGAGATGGTAGGCAGCACATCTGGGTTACAGATGTCTATGGAGTCATCTCTGTAGGTCTTCTTCTTGTAGAGGATGTTGCCCAGGTAGAGGATAGCAGACAGCAGAGAGAAGATCCTATCAGGAAGAGAGGAGAGAGTTAGACAGCAGGGAGAAAATCCTACCAGACAGAGAAGAGAGACTCAGACAGCATGGAGAAGATCCTACCAGACAGAGAGGAGAGAGTCAGACAGCAGGGAGAAGATCCTACCAGACAGAGAGGAGAGACTCAGACAGCAGGGAGAAGATCCTACCAGACAGAGAGGAGAGACTCAGACAGCAGGGAGAAGATCCTACCAGACAGAGAGGAGAGACACAGACAGCAGGGAGAAGATCCTACCAGACAGAGAGGAGAGAGTCAGACAGCAGGGAGAATATCCTACCAGACAGAGAGGGAGAGAGAGAGTCAGACAGCAGGGAGAAGATCCTACCAGACAGAGAGGAGAGAGAGAGAGTCAGACAGCAGGGAGAAGATCCTACCAGACAGAGAGGGAGAGAGAGAGAGTCAGACAGCAGGGAGAAGATCCTACCAGACAGAGAGGAGAGACTCAGACAGCAGAGAGAAGATCCTACCAGACAGAGAGGAGAGAGTCAGACAGCAGAGAGAAGATCCTACCAGACAGAGAGGAGAGAGTCAGACAGCAGAGAGAAGATCCTACCAGACAGAGAGGGAGAGTCAGACAGCAGAGAGAAGATCCTACCAGACAGAGAGGGAGAGTCAGACAGCAGGGAGAAGATCCTACCAGACAGAGAGGAGAGACTCAGACAGCAGGGAGAAGATCCTACCAGACAGAGAGGGAGAGAGAGAGTCAGACAGCAGGGAGAAGATCCTACCAGACAGAGAGGAGAGACTCAGACAGCAGGGATAAGATCCTACCAGACAGAGAGGAGAGAGTCAGACAGCAGGGAGAAGATCCTACCAGACAGAGAGGAGAGAGTCAGACAGCATGGAGAAGATCCTACCAGACAGAGAGGAGAGACTCAGACAGCAGGGAGAAGATCCTACCAGACAGAGAGGAGAGAGTCAGACAGCAGGGAGAAGATCCTACCAGACAGAGAGGGAGAGAGAGAGAGTCAGACAGCAGGGAGCAGATCCTACCAGACAGAGAGGAGAGACTCAGACAGCAGAGAGAAGATCCTACCAGACAGAGAGGAGAGACTCAGACAGCAGAGAGAAGATCCTACCGGTCAGACAGCAGAGAGAAGATCCTACCAGACATAGAGGAGAGAGTCAGACAGCAGAAGATCCTACCAGAGAAGATCCTACCAGACAGAGAGAGAGAGAGTCAGACAGCAGGGAGAAGATCCTACCAGACAGAGAGGGAGAGAGAGAGTCAGACAGCAGGGATAAGATCCTACCAGACAGAGAGGAGAGAGTCAGACAGCAGGGAGAAGATCCTACCAGACAGAGAGGGAGAGAGAGAGAGTCAGACAGCAGGGAGAAGATCCTACCAGACAGAGAGGAGAGAGTCAGACAGCAGGGAGAAGATCCTACCAGACAGAGAGGAGAGAGTCAGACAGCAGGGAGAAGATCCTACCAGACAGAGAGCAGGGAGAAGATCCTACCAGACAGAGTCAGCAGGGAGAAGATCCTACCAGACAGAGAGGAGGACAGCAGGGAAGACTCAGACAGCAGCATGGAGAAGATCCTACCAGACAGAGAGGAGAGACTCAGACAGCAGGGAGAAGATCCTACCAGACAGAGAGGAGAGACACAGACAGCAGGGAGAAGATCCTACCAGACAGAGAGGAGAGAGTCAGACAGCAGGGAGAAGATCCTACCAGACAGAGAGGAGAAACTCAGACAGCATGGAGAAGATCCTACCAGACAGAGAGGAGAGACTCAGACAGCATGGAGAAGATCCCAGACAGAGAGGAGAGACTCAGACAGCAGGGAGAAGATCCTACCAGACAGAGAGGAGAGAGTCAGACAGCAGGGAGAAGATCCTACCAGACAGAGGAGAGAATCAGACAGCAGGGAGAAGATCCTACCAGACAGAGAGGAGAGACTCAGACAGCATGGAGAAGATCCTACCAGACAGAGAGGAGAGACTCAGACAGCAGGGAGAAGATCATATCAGACAGAGAGGAGAGACTCAGAGCATGGAGAAGATCCTACCAGACAGAGAGGAGAGACTCAGACAGCAGGGAGAAGATCCTACCAGACAGAGGAGAGAGTCAGACAGCAGGGAGAAGATCCTACCAGACAGAGAGGGAGAGAGAGAGAGTCAGACAGCAGGAGCAGATCCTACCAGACAGAGAGGAGAGACTCAGACAGCAGAGAGAAGATCCTACCAGACAGAGAGGAGAGACTCAGACAGCAGAGAGAAGATCCTACCAGACAGAGAGGAGAGAGTCAGACAGCAGAGAGAAGATCCTACCAGACATAGAGGAGAGAGTCAGACAGCAGAGAGAAGATCCTACCAGACAGAGAGGAGAGAGTCAGACAGCAGGGAGAAGATCCTACCAGACAGAGAGGGAGAGAGAGAGTCAGACAGCAGGGATAAGATCCTACCAGACAGAGAGGAGAGAGTCAGACAGCAGGGAGAAGATCCTACCAGACAGAGAGGGAGAGAGAGAGAGTCAGACAGCAGGGAGAAGATCCTACCAGACAGAGAGGAGAGAGTCAGACAGCAGGGAGAAGATCCTACCAGACAGAGAGGAGAGAGTCAGACAGCAGAGAGAAGATCCTACCAGACAGAGAGAGAGAGAGTCAGACAGCAGGGAGAATATCCTACCAGACAGAGAGGGAGAGAGAGTCAGACAGCAGGGAGAAGATCCTACCAGACAGAGAGAGAGAGAGAGAGTCAGACAGCAGGGAGAAGATCCTACCAGACAGAGAGGAGAGAGTCAGACAGCAGAGAGAAGATCCTACCAGACAGAGAGGGAGAGAGAGAGTCAGACAGCAGGGAGAAGATCCTACCAGACAGAGAGGAGAGAGTCAGACAGCAGAGAGAAGATCCTACCAGACAGAGAGGAGAGAGAGAGTCAGACAGCAGGGATAAGATCCTACCAGACAGAGAGGAGAGAGTCAGACAGCAGAGAGAAGATCCTACCAGACAGAGAGGGAGAGAGAGAGTCAGACAGCAGGGAGAAGATCCTACCAGACAGAGAGGAGAGAGTCAGACAGCAGAGAGAAGATCCTACCAGACAGAGGGAGAGAGAGAGTCAGACAGCAGGGAGAAGATCCTACCAGACAGAGAGGAGAGAGTCAGAGCAGGGAGAATATCCTACCAGACAGAGAGGGAGAGAGAGAGTCAGACAGCAGGGAGAAGATCCTACCAGACAGAGAGGAGAGAGAGAGAGTCAGACAGCAGGGAGAAGATCCTACCAGACAGAGAGGGAGAGAGAGAGAGTCAGACAGCAGGGAGAAGATCCTACCAGACAGAGAGGAGAGACTCAGACAGCAGAGAGAAGATCCTACCAGACAGAGAGGAGAGAGTCAGACAGCAGAGAGAAGATCCTACCAGACAGAGAGGAGAGAGTCAGACAGCAGAGAGAAGATCCTACCAGACAGAGAGGGAGAGTCAGACAGCAGAGAGAAGATCCTACCAGACAGAGAGGAGAGTCAGACAGCAGGGAGAAGATCCTACCAGACAGAGGAGAGACTCAGACAGCAGGGAGAAGATCCTACCAGACAGAGAGGGGAGAGAGAGTCAGACAGCAGGGAGAAGATCCTACCAGACAGAGAGGAGAGACTCAGACAGCAGGGATAAGATCCTACCAGACAGAGAGGAGAGAGTCAGACAGCAGGGAGAAGATCCTACCAGACAGAGAGGAGAGAGTCAGACAGCATGGAGAAGATCCTACCAGACAGAGAGGAGAGACTCAGACAGCAGGAGAAGATCCTACCAGACAGAGAGGAGAGAGTCAGACAGCAGGAGAAGATCCTACCAGACAGAGAGGGGAGAGAGAGAGTCAGACAGCAGGAGCAGATCCTACCAGACAGAGAGGAGAGACTCAGACAGCAGAGAGAAGATCCTACCAGACAGAGAGGAGAGACTCAGACAGCAGAGAGAAGATCCTACCGGTCAGACAGCAGAGAGAAGATCCTACCAGACATAGAGGAGAGAGTCAGACAGCAGAGAGAAGATCCTACCAGACAGAGAGGAGAGAGTCAGACAGCAGGGAGAAGATCCAACCAGACAGAGAGGGAGAGAGAGAGTCAGACAGCAGGGATAAGATCCTACCAGACAGAGAGGAGAGAGTCAGACAGCAGGGAGAAGTTCCTACCAGACAGAGAGGGAGAGAGAGAGAGTCAGACAGCAGGGAGAAGATCCTACCAGACAGAGAGGAGAGAGAGAGAGAGTCAGACAGCAGGGATAACATTCTACCAGACAGAGAGGAGAGAGTCAGACAGCAGGGAGAAGATCCTACCAGACAGAGAGGAGAGAGTCAGACAGCAGAGAGAAGATCCTACCAGACAGAGAGGAGAGAGTCAGACAGCAGGGAGAATATCCTACCAGACAGAGAGGAGAGAGAGAGTCAGACAGCAGGGAGAAGATCCTACCAGACAGAGAGGAGAGAGAGAGAGTCAGACAGCAGGGAGAAGATCCTACCAGACAGAGAGGAGAGACTCAGACAGCAGGGAGAAGATCCTACCAGACAGAGAGGAGAGACTCAGACAGCAGGGAGAAGATCCTACCAGACAGAGAGGAGAGACACAGACAGCAGGGAGAAGATCCTACCAGACAGAGAGGAGAGAGTCAGACAGCAGGGAGAAGATCCTACCAGACAGAGAGGAGAAACTCAGACAGCATGGAGAAGATCCTACCAGACAGAGAGGAGAGACTCAGACAGCAGGGAGAAGATCCTACCAGACAGAGAGGAGAGACACAGACAGCAGGGAGAAGATCCTACCAGACAGAGAGGAGAGAGTCAGACAGCAGGGAGAAGATCCTACCAGACAGAGAGGAGAAACTCAGACAGCATGGAGAAGATCCTACCAGACAGAGAGGAGAGACTCAGACAGCATGGAGAATATCCTACCAGACAGAGAGGAGAGACTCAGACAGCAGGGAGAAGATCCTACCAGACAGAGAGGAGAGAGTCAGACAGCAGGGAGAAGATCCTACCAGACAGAGAGGAGAGAATCAGACAGCAGGGAGAAGATCCTACCAGACAGAGAGGAGAGACTCAGACAGCATGGAGAAGATCCTACCAGACAGAGAGGAGAGACTCAGACAGCAGGGAGAAGATCATATCAGACAGAGAGGAGAGACTCAGACAGCATGGAGAAGATCCTACCAGACAGAGAGGAGAGACTCAGACAGCAGGGAGAAGATCCTACCAGACAGAGAGGAGAGAGTCAGACAGCAGGGAGAAGATCCTACCAGACAGAGAGGGAGAGAGAGAGTCAGACAGCAGGGAGCAGATCCTACCAGACAGAGAGGAGAGACTCAGACAGCAGAGAGAAGATCCTACCAGACAGAGAGGAGAGACTCAGACAGCAGAGAGAAGATCCTACCAGACAGAGAGGAGAGAGTCAGACAGCAGAGAGAAGATCCTACCAGACATAGAGGAGAGAGTCAGACAGCAGAGAGAAGATCCTACCAGACAGAGAGGAGAGAGTCAGACAGCAGGGAGAAGATCCTACCAGACAGAGAGGGAGAGAGAGAGTCAGACAGCAGGGATAAGATCCTACCAGACAGAGAGGAGAGAGTCAGACAGCAGGGAGAAGATCCTACCAGACAGAGAGGGAGAGAGAGAGAGTCAGACAGCAGGGAGAAGATCCTACCAGACAGAGAGGAGAGAGTCAGACAGCAGGGAGAAGATCCTACCAGACAGAGAGGAGAGAGTCAGACAGCAGAGAGAAGATCCTACCAGACAGAGAGGAGAGAGAGTCAGACAGCAGGGAGAATATCCTACCAGACAGAGAGGAGAGAGAGAGTCAGACAGCAGGGAGAAGATCCTACCAGACAGAGAGGAGAGAGAGAGAGTCAGACAGCAGGGAGAAGATCCTACCAGACAGAGAGGAGAGAGTCAGACAGCAGAGAGAAGATCCTACCAGACAGAGAGGGAGAGAGAGAGTCAGACAGCAGGGAGAAGATCCTACCAGACAGAGAGGAGAGAGTCAGACAGCAGAGAGAAGATCCTACCAGACAGAGAGGGAGAGAGAGTCAGACAGCAGGGATAAGATCCTACCAGACAGAGAGGAGAGAGTCAGACAGCAGAGAGAAGATCCTACCAGACAGAGAGGGAGAGAGAGAGTCAGACAGCAGGGAGAAGATCCTACCAGACAGAGAGGAGAGAGTCAGACAGCAGAGAGAAGATCCTACCAGACAGAGAGGGAGAGAGAGAGTCAGACAGCAGGGAGAAGATCCTACCAGACAGAGAGGAGAGAGTCAGACAGCAGGGAGAATATCCTACCAGACAGAGAGGGAGAGAGAGAGTCAGACAGCAGGGAGAAGATCCTACCAGACAGAGAGGAGAGAGAGAGAGTCAGACAGCAGGGAGAAGATCCTACCAGACAGAGAGGGAGAGAGAGAGAGTCAGACAGCAGGGAGAAGATCCTACCAGACAGAGAGGAGAGACTCAGACAGCAGAGAGAAGATCCTACCAGACAGAGAGGAGAGAGTCAGACAGCAGAGAGAAGATCCTACCAGACAGAGAGGAGAGAGTCAGACAGCAGAGAGAAGATCCTACCAGACAGAGAGGGAGAGTCAGACAGCAGAGAGAAGATCCTACCAGACAGAGAGGGAGAGTCAGACAGCAGGGAGAAGATCCTACCAGACAGAGAGGAGAGACTCAGACAGCAGGGAGAAGATCCTACCAGACAGAGAGGGAGAGAGAGAGTCAGACAGCAGGGAGAAGATCCTACCAGACAGAGAGGAGAGACTCAGACAGCAGGGATAAGATCCTACCAGACAGAGAGGAGAGAGTCAGACAGCAGGGAGAAGATCCTACCAGACAGAGAGGAGAGAGTCAGACAGCATGGAGAAGATCCTACCAGACAGAGAGGAGAGACTCAGACAGCAGGGAGAAGATCCTACCAGACAGAGAGGAGAGAGTCAGACAGCAGGGAGAAGATCCTACCAGACAGAGAGGGAGAGAGAGAGAGTCAGACAGCAGGGAGCAGATCCTACCAGACAGAGAGGAGAGACTCAGACAGCAGAGAGAAGATCCTACCAGACAGAGAGGAGAGACTCAGACAGCAGAGAGAAGATCCTACCGGTCAGACAGCAGAGAGAAGATCCTACCAGACATAGAGGAGAGAGTCAGACAGCAGAGAGAAGATCCTACCAGACAGAGAGGAGAGAGTCAGACAGCAGGGAGAAGATCCAACCAGACAGAGAGGGAGAGAGAGAGTCAGACAGCAGGGATAAGATCCTACCAGACAGAGAGGAGAGAGTCAGACAGCAGGGAGAAGTTCCTACCAGACAGAGAGGGAGAGAGAGAGAGTCAGACAGCAGGGAGAAGATCCTACCAGACAGAGAGGAGAGAGAGAGAGAGTCAGACAGCAGGGATAACATTCTACCAGACAGAGAGGAGAGAGTCAGACAGCAGGGAGAAGATCCTACCAGACAGAGAGGAGAGAGTCAGACAGCAGAGAGAAGATCCTACCAGACAGAGAGAGAGAGAGTCAGACAGCAGGGAGAATATCCTACCAGACAGAGAGGAGAGAGAGAGTCAGACAGCAGGGAGAAGATCCTACCAGACAGAGAGGAGAGAGAGAGAGTCAGACAGCAGGGAGAAGATCCTACCAGACAGAGAGGAGAGAGTCAGACAGCAGAGAGAAGATCCTACCAGACAGAGAGGAGAGAGAGTCAGACAGCAGGGAGAATATCCTACCAGACAGAGAGGAGAGAGAGAGTCAGACAGCAGGGAGAAGATCCTACCAGACAGAGAGGAGAGAGAGAGAGTCAGACAGCAGGGAGAAGATCCTACCAGACAGAGAGGAGAGAGTCAGACAGCAGAGAGAAGATCCTACCAGACAGAGAGGAGAGAGAGTCAGACAGCAGGGAGAATATCCTACCAGACAGAGAGGAGAGAGAGAGTCAGACAGCAGGGAGAAGATCCTACCAGACAGAGAGGAGAGAGAGAGAGTCAGACAGCAGGGAGAAGATCCTACCAGACAGAGAGTGAGAGAGAGAGTCAGACAGCAGGGAGAAAATCCTACCAGACAGAGAGGAGAGAGTCAGACAGCAGAGAGAAGATCCTACCAGACAGAGAGGGAGAGAGAGAGTCAGACAGCAGGGAGAAGATCCTACCAGACAGAGAGGAGAGAGTCAGACAGCAGGGAGAAGATCCTACCAGACAGAGAGGGAGAGAGAGAGTCAGACAGCAGGGAGAAGATCCTACCAGACAGAGAGGAGAGACTCAGACAGCAGGGATAAGATCCTACCAGACAGAGAGGGAGAGAGAGAGTCAGACAGCAGGGAGAAGATCCTACCAGACAGAGAGTGAGAGAGAGAGTCAGACAGCAGGGAGAAGATCCTACCAGACAGAGAGGAGAGACTCAGACAGCAGGGAGAAGATTGAGACATAACGACTAAGGGATAGAGGGAGAAAGACAGACGTGTGTGTGTGTGTGTGTGAAATATACATACTGTTTGCGTGTGGAAGGCAGGAACCCCACCATGTCCATGGCCAGTTGCAGTCTCTCAAAGTCGTGCTTCAGGTCCTCCCCTTCCACTGTTAAGCAGTCCTGCTGGAGTAACAAGCACTGATGTCAACACACAACATTAAGAACACCTGCTGTTTCCATGACATAGACTGACCAGGTGAATCCAGGTGAAAACTATGATCCCTTATTGATGTCACTTGTTAAATCCACTTCAATCAGTTTAGATGAATGGGAGGAGACGGGTTACTGAAGGATTGTTAAGCCTTGAGACATGGATTGTGTGTGTGGGCCATTCAGAGGGTGAATAGGCAAGACAAAAGATTGAAGGGCCATTGAACGGGGTAGGGTAGTAGGTACCAGGCACACCGGTTTGTGCAACTCAATATTAGGAAGGTGTTCCTAATGTTTTGTAGACTCAGAGTAGTCTGTACAACAGTACACACTGCATAGTAGGGTTGCAAAATGCAAAACCTTTACTGAAATTAAGTAGATCTAATAGGAGAGTGTTCACTAGACCCCAGACACAAGACATCACAGTGACCAATACAGAACACAGTCCACTAGACCACAGACATCACAGTGACCAATATAGAGCACAGTCCACTAGACATCACAGTGACCAATATAGAGCACAGTCCACTAGACCACAGACATCACAGTGACCAATATAGAGCACAGTCCACTAGACATCACAGTGACCAATATAGAGCACAGTCCACTAGACCACAGACATCACAGTGACCAATACAGAGCACAGTCCACTAGACATCACAGTGACCAATATAGAGCACAGTCCACTAGACATCACAGTGACCAATATAGAGCACAGTCCACTAGACATCACAGTGACCAATACAGAGCACAGTCCACTAGACATCACAGTGACCAATATAGAGCACAGTCCACTAGACATCACAGTGACCAATACAGAGCACAGTCCACTAGACATCACAGTGACCAATATAGAGCACAGTCCACTAGACATCACAGTGACCAATATAGAGCACAGTCCACTAGACATCACAGTGACCAATACAGAGCACAGTCCACTAGACATCACAGTGACCAATATAGAGCACAGTCCACTAGACCAGACATCACAGTGACCAATACAGAGCACAGTCCACTAGACATCACAGTGACCAATATAGAGCACAGTCAACTAGACCACATACATCACAGTGACCAATACAGAGCACAGTCCACTAGACATCACAGTGACCAATATAGAGCACAGTCCACTAGACATCACAGTGACCAATACAGAACACAGTCCACTAGACATCACAGTGACCAATATAGAGCACAGTCCACTAGACCACAGACATCACAGTGACCAATACAGAACACAGTCCACTAGACATCACAGTGACCAATATAGAACACAGTCCACTAGACATCACAGTGACCAATACAGAACACAGTCCACTAGACATCACAGTGACCAATATAGAACACAGTCCACTAGACATCACAGTGACCAATACAGAACACAGTCCACTAGACATCACAGTGACCAATACAGAACACAGAACACAGTCCACTAGACATCACAGTGACCAATATAGAACACAGTCCACTAGACATCACAGTCCACAGAACACAGTCCACTAGACATCACAGTGACCAATACAGAACACAGTCCACTAGACATCACAGTGACCAATATAGAGCACAGTCCACTAGACATCACAGTGACCAATACAGAACACAGTCCACTAGACATCACAGTGACCAATATAGAGCACAGTCCACTAGACCACAGACATCACAGTGACCAATATAGAGCACAGTCCACTAGACCACAGACACTAGACATCACAGTGACCAATACAGAGCACAGTCCACTAGACATCACAGTGACCAATATAGAGCACAGTCCACTAGACATCACAGTGACCAATATAGAGCACAGTCCACTAGACATCACAGTGACCAATATAGAACACAGTCCACTAGACATCACAGTGACCAATACAGAACACAGTCCACTAGACATCACAGTGACCAATACTTACACAGTCCACTAGACATCACAGTGACCAATATAGAACACAGTCCACTAGACATCACAGTGACCAATACAGAACACAGTCCACTAGACATCACAGTGACCAATACAGAACACAGTCCACTAGACATCACAGTGACCAAT
Source organism: Oncorhynchus nerka (assembly GCF_034236695.1). NCBI lineage: Eukaryota > Metazoa > Chordata > Actinopteri > Salmoniformes > Salmonidae > Oncorhynchus > Oncorhynchus nerka. The sequence continues at coordinate 11,996,410 of NC_088412.1, read as the reverse complement.
ATAGAGCACAGTCCACTAGACCAGACATCACAGTGACCAATACAGAGCACAGTCCACTAGACATCACAGTGACCAATATAGAGCACAGTCAACTAGACCACAGACATCACAGTGACCAATACAGAGCACAGTCCACTAGACATCACAGTGACCAATATAGAGCACAGTCCACAGTCACAGTGACCAATACAGAGTCCACTAGACATCACAGTGACCAATACAGAACACAGTCCACTAGACATCACAGTGACCAATATAGAACACAGTCCACTAGACATCACAGTGACCAATACAGAACACAGTCCACTAGACATCACAGTGACCAATATAGAACACAGTCCACTAGACATCACAGTGACCAATACAGAACACAGTCCACTAGACATCACAGTGACCAATACAGAACACAGTCCACTAGACATCACAGTGACCAATATAGAACACAGTCCACACATCAGACATCACAGTGACCAATACAGAACACAGTCCACTAGACATCACAGTGACCAATACAGAACACAGTCCACTAGACATCACAGTGACCAATATAGAGCACAGTCCACTAGACATCACAGTGACCAATACAGAACACAGTCCACTAGACATCACAGTGACCAATATAGAGCACAGTCCACTAGACCACAGACATCACAGTGACCAATATAGAGCACAGTCCACTAGACCACAGACACTAGACATCACAGTGACCAATACAGAGCACAGTCCACTAGACATCACAGTGACCAATATAGAGCACAGTCCACTAGACATCACAGTGACCAATATAGAGCACAGTCCACTAGACATCACAGTGACCAATATAGAACACAGTCCACTAGACATCACAGTGACCAATACAGAACACAGTCCACTAGACATCACAGTGACCAATACATTACACAGTCCACTAGACATCACAGTGACCAATATAGAACACAGTCCACTAGACATCACAGTGACCAATACAGAACACAGTCCACTAGACATCACAGTGACCAATACAGAGCACAGTCCACTAGACATCACAGTGACCAATATAGAGCACAGTCCACTAGACATCACAGTGACCAATACAGAGCACAGTCCACTAGACATCACAGTGACCAATATAGAGCACAGTCCACTAGACATCACAGTGACCAATATAGAGCACAGTCCACTAGACATCACAGTGACCAATACAGAGCACAGTCCACTAGACATCACAGTGACCAATATAGAGCACAGTCCACTAGACCAGACATCACAGTGACCAATACAGAACACAGTCCACTAGACATCACAGTGACCAATATAGAGCACAGTCCACTAGACATCACAGTGACCAATATAGAGCACAGTCCACTAGACATCACAGTGACCAATACAGAGCACAGTCCACTAGACATCACAGTGACCAATACAGAGCACAGTCCACTAGACATCACAGTGACCAATATAGAGCACAGTCCACTAGACCACAGACATCACAGTGACCAATATAGAGCACAGTCCACTAGACATCACAGTGACCAATATAGAGCACAGTCCACTAGACATCACAGTGACCAATATAGAGCACAGTCCACTAGACATCACAGTGACCAATACAGAGCACAGTCCACTAGACATCACAGTGACCAATATAGAGCACAGTCCACTAGACCAGACATCACAGTGACCAATACAGAGCACAGTCCACTAGACATCACAGTGACCAATATAGAGCACAGTCAACTAGACCACAGACATCACAGTGACCAATACAGAGCACAGTCCACTAGACATCACAGTGACCAATATAGAGCACAGTCCACTAGACCACAGACATCACAGTGACCAATATAGAGCACAGTCCACTAGACCACAGACACTAGACATCACAGTGACCAATATAGAGCACAGTCCACTAGACATCACAGTGACCAATATAGAGCACAGTCCACTAGACATCACAGTGACCAATACAGAACACAGTCCACTAGACATCACAGTGACCAATACAGAACACAGTCCACTAGACATCACAGTGACCAATATAGAACACAGTCCACTAGACATCACAGTGACCAATACAGAGCACAGTCCACTAGACATCACAGTGACCAATATAGAACACAGTCCACTAGACATCACAGTGACCAATATAGAACACAGTCCACTAGACATCACAGTGACCAATACAGAACACAGTCCACTAGACATCACAGTGACCAATACAGAACACAGTCCACTAGACATCACAGTGACCAATACAGAACACAGAACACAGTCCACTAGACATCACAGTGACCAATATAGAACACAGTCCACTAGACATCACAGTGACCAATACAGAACACAGTCCACTAGACATCACAGTGACCAATACAGAGCACAGTCCACTAGACATCACAGTGACCAATACAGAGCACAGTCCACTAGACCACAGACATCACAGTGACCAATACAGAACACAGCCCACTAAAGTTGAAGGCTGGGCAGACAATAGCAGTGAGACAACAACACAATTAAGGATATCAACACACCTGTACCAACCCAGCACCAAATCACCCCACAGTCAATCACGGACAACAAAAGGAAAACCAGCCCGTTGTGGACCCCGATGTCTTGCTCCCAGACAAACTAAACAACTTCTTTGCTCGCTTTGAGGACAATACAGTGCCACCGACACGTCCCGCTACCAAAACCTGCGGGCTCTCCTTCACCGCAGCCAACGTGAGTAAAACATTTAAACGTGTTAACCCTCACAAGGCTGCCGGCCCAGACGGCATCCCTAGCCGCGTCCTCAGAGCATGCGCAGACCAGCTGGCTGGTGTGTTTACGGACATATTCAATCAATCCTTATCCCAGTCTGCTGTTCCCACATGCTTCAAGAGGGCCACCATTGTCCCTGTTCCCAAGAAAGCTAAGGTAACTGAGCTAAATGACTACCGCCCCGTAGCACTCACTTCCGTCATCATGAAGTGCTTTGAGAGACTAGTCAAGGACCATATCACCTCCACCCTACCTGACTCCCTAGACCCACTTCAATTTTCTTACCACCCCAATAGGTCCACAGACAATGCAATCTCAATCACACTGCACACTGCCCTAACCCATCTGGATAAGAGGAATACCTATGTAAGAATGCTGTTCATCGACTACCGCTCAGCATTTAACACCATAGTACCCTCCAAACTCGTCATCAAGCTCGAGACCATGGGTCTCGACGCCGCCCTGTGCAACTGGGTCCTGGACTTCCTGATGGGATGCCCCCAGGTGGTGAGGGTAGGAAACAACATCACCACTCCGCTGATCCTCAACACTGTGGCCCCACAAGGGTGCGTGCTCAGCCTTCTCCTGTACTCTCTGTTCACCCACGACTGCGTGGCCTCGCACACCTCCAACTCAATCATCAAGTTTGCAGATGACACTACAGTGGTAGGCTTGATTACCAACAACGACGAGACGGCCTACAGTGAGGAGGTGAGGGCCCTCGGAGTGTGTGGTCAGCAAAATAACCTCACACTCAACGTCAACAAAACAAAGGAGATGATTGAGGACTTCAGGAAACAGCAGAGGGAACACCCCCCTATCCACATCCACATCGACACATCACGGACAAACTGAATTGGTCCACCCACACAAACAGCGTGGTGAAGAAGTAGCACCAGCGCCTCTTCAACCTCAGGAGGCTGAAGAAATTTGTCTCGTCACCAAAAAGACTCACAAACTTTTACAGACGCACAATCGAGAGCATCCTGTCGGGCTGCATCACCACCTGGTATGGCAACTGCTCCACCCACAACCGTAAGGCTCTTCCGAGGGTAGTGAGGTCTGCACAACACATCACTGGGCGCAAACTACCTGCCCTCCAGGACACCTACACCACCCGATGTCACAGGAAGACCATAAAGATCATCAAGGACAACAACCACCCGAGCCACTGCCTGTTCACCCCGCAATCATCCAGAAGGCGAGGTCAGTACAGGTGCATCAAAGCTGGGACCGAGAGACTGAAAAACAGCTTCTATCTCAAGGCCATCAGACTGTTAAACAGCCATTACTAACATTGAGAGGCTTCTGCCAACATACTGACTCAAATCTCCAGCCACTTTAATCATAAAAAATAGGATGTAATAAATGTATCACTAGTCACTTTAAACAATGCCACTTTATATAATGTTTACATACCCTACATTACTCATCTCATATGTATATACTCTGTACCATCTGCTAACCACATTAACATCTTCTAACCATGTGTATGTGACCAATAAAATTTGATTTGATTTTGATATGACATGTACCAACCCAGCACTAAAATCACCCCACATGTATCAACCCAGCACCAAATCACCCCCACCTGTATCAACTCAGCACCAAATCACCCCCACCTGTATCAACCCAGCACCAAATCACCCCCACCTGTATCAACTCAGCACCAAATCACCCCCACCTGTATCAACCCAGCACCAAATCACCCCCACCTGTATCAACCCCACCAAATCAGCACCAAATCAGCACCAAATCACCCACACCTGTATCAACCCAGCACCAAATCACCCCCCCTGCACCAAATCAACATGTATCAAATCACCCCACATGTACCAACCCAGCACCAAATCACCCCCACATGTACCAACCCAGCACCAAATCACCCCCACATGTACCAACCCAGCACTAAAATCACCCCACATGTACTCAGAAAGGTATACCCAGCTAAACACACTATACTGACCAGCTCGCTCTCATTGTCATTTTCCCAGTGAAATCTGTGAGATTTCTTTGTAATCTGGAAGTAAGGTAGAGGGGGTTAGAAATAGGTACGTACACACACACGGGAAGGTTCACGAAACTGTTCTAAAAACACACACACAAACTTACACAAAACACACAGATGTGCATAAAGACACACACACACACAAAACACACAGATGTGCATAAAGACAGACAGACAGACAGACAGACAGACAGACAGACAGACAGACAGACAGACAGACAGACAGACAGACAGACAGACAGACAGACAGACAGAGGGAGAGAGAGACAGAGAGACAGAGAGAGACAGAGAGACTACTGTACACACCACAAACACACATGCCATGGTCACACACAAGACCACCAGTCCCGCCACACACAGACTCCTGCTGTCGCCATGGAAACAGCGGTGCATAGTAACAGACGGCTTGGAGCTGGGTTTGTTGTTGTTGGGATCAGGAGTGTTTTGGGGGAAGAGGACAAAAAGGACAAAAACTGTAATGTTTTTGGGGATGCCAAAAAAATAACCAAGGAACACTCTGATTTTAACCAGAGTCCTGTGAATCTGTTGCCAGAGTAGGCAGATGTCCACACACACACACAAAACAAACACACACACACTATAAATGTGAGGTCAACACAATCAACAGCCAATGTGCTGAGAAGTGCTCCATTTATGATAAATGAACAAACTACTGAAGAGAACAAACATCCAACTAAACTGCTAGCCATTACCATCTGCAGTCTAAGCAGCCCTCTCACCATCTACAGAGGTTTGATAACATGATGCATGACAGCCAACATTATATTCCTGTTGGAAACAGTAGACTAGAGGCTACATGAAACAGTATAGAGACTATAGGCTACATGTAAAGAGACTACAGGCTACATGTAAATAGACTATAGGCTACATGTAAAGAGACTATAGGCTACATGTAAAGAGACTATAGGCTACATGTAAAGAGACTATAGGCTACATGTAAAGAGACTATAGGCTACATGTAAAGAGATTATAGGCTACATGTAAAGAGACTATAGGCTACATGTAAAGAGATTATAGGCTACATGTAAAGAGACTACAGGCTACATGTAAAGAGATTATAGGCTACATGTAAAAAGACTATAGGCTACATGTAAAGAGATTATATGCTGAATGCAAAGAGACTAGAGGCTACATGTAAAGAGACTACAGGCTACATGTAAAGAGACTATAGGCTACATGTAAAGAGACTATAGGCTACATGAAACAGTATAGAGACTATAGGCTACATGTAAAGAGACTATAGGCTACATGAAACAGTATAGAGACTATAGCCTACATGTAAAGAGACTATAGGCTACATGTAAAGAGACTACATGCTACATGAAACAGTATAGAGACTAGAGGCTACATGTAAAGAGACTATAGGCTACATGAAACAGTATAGAGACTATAGGCTACATGTAAAGAGACTACAGGCTACATGTAAAGAGACTATAGGCTACATGTAAAGAGACTATAGGCTACATGAAACAGTATAGATACTATAGGCTACATGTAAAGAGACTATAAGCTACATGTAAAGAGACTATAGGCTACATGTAAAGAGACTATAGGCTACATGTAAAGAGACTATAGGCTACATGAAACAGTATAGAGACTATAGGCTACATGTAAAGAGACTACAGGCTACATGAAACAGTAGAGAGACTATAGGCTAAATGTAAAGAGACTACAGGCTAAATGTAAAGAGACTATAGGCTACATGTAAAGAGACTATAGGCTACATGTAAAGAGATTATAGGCTACATGTAAAGAGACTATAGCCTACATGTAAAGAGATTATAGGCTGAATGCAAAGAGACTAGAGGCTACATGTAAAGAGACTACAGGCTACATGTAAAGAGACTATAGGCTACATGTAAAGAGACTATAGGCTACATGAAACAGTATAGAGACTAGAGGCTACATGTAAAGAGACTACAGGCTACATGTAAAGAGACTATAGGCTACATGAAACAGTATAGAGACTAGAGGCTACATGTAAAGAGACTATAGGCTACATGAAACAGTATAGAGACTATAGGCTACATGTAAAGAGAATATAGGCTACATGTAAAGAGACTATAGGCTACATGTAAAGAGACTAGAGGCTACATGTAAAGAGACTATTGGCTACATGTAAAAAGACTAGAGGCTACATGTAAAGAGACTATAGGCTACATGTAAAGAGACTATAGGCTACATGTAAAGAGACTAGAGGCTACATGTAAAGAGACTATAGGCTACATGTAAAAAGACTAGAGGCTACATGTAAAGAGACTAGAGGCTACATGTAAAGAGACTATAGGCTACATGTAAAAAAAGAGGCTACATGTAAAGAGACTAGGCTACATGTAAAGAGACTATAGGCTACATGTAAAGAGACTATAGGCTACATGTAAAGAGACTATAGGCTACATGTAAAGAGACTACAGGCTACATGTAAAGAGACTACAGGCTACATGTAAAGAGACTACAGGCTACATGTAAAGAGACTAGAGGCTACATGTAAAGAGACTATAGGCTACATGTAAAGAGACTATAGGCTACATGTAAAGAGACTAGAGGCTACATGTAAAGAGACTATAGGCTACATGTAAAGAGACTATAGGCTACATGTAAAAAGACTAGAGGCTACATGTAAAGAGACTATAGGCTACATGTAAAGAGACTATAGGCTACATGAAACAGTATAGAGACTATAGGCTACATGTAAAGAGACTATAGGCTACATGTAAAAAGACTAGAGGCTACATGTAAAGAGACCACAGGCTACATGTAAAGAGACTATAGGCTACATGAAACAGTATAGAGACTATAGGCTACATGTAAAGAGACTACAGGCTACATGAAACAGTATAGAGACTATAGGCTACATGTAAAGAGACTACAGGCTACATGTAAAGAGACTATAGGCTACATGTAAAAAGACTAGAGGCTACATGTAAAGAGACTACAGGCTACATGTAAAGAGACTATAGACTACATGAAACAGTATAGAGACTATAGGCTACATGTAAAGAGACTATAGGCTACATGTAAAAAGACTAGAGGCTACATGTAAAGAGACTACAGGCTACATGTAAAGAGACTATAGACTACATGTAAAGAGACTATAGGCTACATGAAACAGTATAGAGACTAGAGGCTACATGTAAAGAGACTACAGGCTACATGTAAAGAGACTACAGGCTACATGTAAAGAGACTATAGACTACATGTAAAGAGACTATAGGCTACATGAAACAGTATAGAGACTACAGGCTACATGTAAAGAGACTACAGGCTACATGTAAAGAGACTACAGGCTACATGTAAAGAGACTAGAGGCTACATGTAAAGAGACTATAGGCTACATGTAAAGAGACTATAGGCTACATGTAAAGAGACTACAGGCTACATGTAAAGAGACTATAGGCTACATGTAAAGAGACTACAGGCTACATGTAAAGAGACTACAGGCTACATGTCAAGAGACTACAGGCTACATGTAAAGAGACTAGAGGCTACATGTAAAGAGACTAGAGGCTACATGTAAAGAGACTATAGGCTACATGTAAAGAGACTATAGGCTACATGTAAAGAGACTATAGGCTACATGTAAAGAGACTATAGGCTACATGTAAAGAGACTACAGGCTACATGTAAAGAGACTAGAGGCTACATGTAAAGAGACTATAGGCTACATGTAAAGAGACTATAGGCTACATGTAAAGAGACTAGAGGCTACATGTAAAGAGACTATAGGCTACATGTAAAGAGACTATAGGCTACATGTAGAAAGACTAGAGGCTACATGTAAAGAGACTATATGCTACATGTAAAGAGACTATAGGCTACATGAAACAGTATAGAGACTATAGGCTACATGTAAAGAGACTATAGGCTACATGTAAAAAGACTAGAGGCTACATGTAAAGAGACTACAGGCTACATGTAAAGAGACTATAGACTACATGAAACAGTATAGAGACTATAGGCTACATGTAAAGAGACTATAGGCTACATGTAAAGAGACTATAGGCTACATGAAACAGTATAAAGACTAGAGGCTACATGTAAAGAGACTACAGGCTACATGTAAAGAGACTACAGGCTACATGTAAAGAGACTAGAGGCTACATGTAAAGAGACTATAGGCTACATGTAAAGAGACTAGAGGCTACATGTAAAGAGACTACAGGCTACATGTAAAGAGACTATAGGCTACATGTAAAGAGACTACAGGCTACATGTAAAGAGACTATAGGCTACATGTAAAGAGACTATAGGCTACATGTAAAGAGACCACAGGCTACATGTAAAGAGACTAGAGGCTACATGTAAAGAGACTATAGGCTACATGTAAAGAGACTATAGGCTACATGTAAAAAGACTAGAGGCTACATGTAAAGAGACTACAGGCTACATGTAAAGAGACTATAGACTACATGTAAAGAGACTATAGGCTACATGAAACAGTATAGAGACTAGAGGCTACATGTAAAGAGACTACAGGCTACATGTAAAGAGACTACAGGCTACATGTAAAGAGACTATAGACTACATGTAAAGAGACTATAGGCTACATGAAACAGTATAGAGACTACAGGCTACATGTAAAGAGACTACAGGCTACATGTAAAGAGACTACAGGCTACATGTAAAGAGACTAGAGGCTACATGTAAAGAGACTATAGGCTACATGTAAAGAGACTATAGGCTACATGTAAAGAGACTACAGGCTACATGTAAAGAGACTATAGGCTACATGTAAAGAGACTACAGGCTACATGTAAAGAGACTACAGGCTACATGTAAAGAGACTACAGGCTACATGTAAAGAGACTAGAGGCTACATGTAAAGAGACTAGAGGCTACATGTAAAGAGACTATAGGCTACATGTAAAGAGACTATAGGCTACATGTAAAGAGACTATAGGCTACATGTAAAGAGACTATAGGCTACATGTAAAGAGACTACAGGCTACATGTAAAGAGACTAGAGGCTACATGTAAAGAGACTATAGGCTACATGTAAAGAGACTATAGGCTACATGTAAAGAGACTAGAGGCTACATGTAAAGAGACTATAGGATACATGTAAAGAGACTATAGGCTACATGTAGAAAGACTAGAGGCTACATGTAAAGAGACTATAGGCTACATGTAAAGAGACTATAGGCTACATGAAACAGTATAGAGACTATAGGCTACATGTAAAGAGACTATAGGCTACATGTAAAAAGACTAGAGGCTACATGTAAAGAGACTACAGGCTACATGTAAAGAGACTATAGACTACATGAAACAGTATAGAGACTATAGGCTACATGTAAAGAGACTATAGGCTACATGTAAAAAGACTAGAGGCTACATGTAAAGAGACTACAGGCTACATGTAAAGAGACTATAGACTACATGTAAAGAGACTATAGGCTACATGAAACAGTATAAAGACTAGAGGCTACATGTAAAGAGACTACAGGCTACATGTAAAGAGACTACAGGCTACATGTAAAGAGACTAGAGGCTACATGTAAAGAGACTATAGGCTACATGTAAAGAGACTAGAGGCTACATGTAAAGAGACTACAGGCTACATGTAAAGAGACTATAGGCTACATGTAAAGAGACTACAGGCTACATGTAAAGAGACTATAGGCTACATGTAAAGAGACTATAGGCTACATGTAAAGAGACCACAGGCTACATGTAAAGAGACTAGAGGCTACATGTAAAGAGACTATAGGCTACATGTAAAGAGACTATAGGCTACATGTAAAGAGACTAGAGGCTACATGTAAAGAGACTAGAGGCTACATGTAAAGAGACTATAGGCTACATGTAAAGAGACTACAGTCTACATGAAATTCAAACATATACATATCAGTAGATATGACCAAATCTCAGTGGATGTGGCCACAGGACCAACATACAGACTGTGTGTGTGTGTGTGTGTGTGTGTGTGTGTGTGTGTGTGTGTGCCCACCTGGTTGAGGTAGTGGTAATCCTCCGGTTTGAGCAGGTGGAAGGCCTTCCTCTCCTCCTCAGTGGCTCCAGCCAAAAGGTAGTAGAACACATGGTAGTTCCTAGAGACAGCGTTAACAGAGAGTAGAACACATGGTAGTTCCTACAGAGACAGAGTTAACAGAGAGTAGAACACATGGTAGTTCCTAGAGAGACAGAGTTAACAGAGAGTAGAACACATGGTAGTTCCTAGAGAGACAGAGTTAACAGAGAGTAGAACACATGGTAGTTCCCAGAGAGACAGAGACAGAGTTGGTACAGACAGAGTTAACAGAGAGTAGAACACATGGTAGTTCCTAGAGAGACAGAGTTAACAGAGAGTAGAACAGATGGTAGTTCCTAGAGAGACAGAGTTAACAGAGAGTAGAACACATGGTAGTTCCTAGAGAGACAGAGTTAACAGAGAGTAGAACACATGGTAGTTCCTAGAGAGACAGAGTTGACAGAGAGAGACAGAGTTAACAGAGAGTAGAACACATGGTAGTTCCTAGAGACAGAGTTAACAGAGAGTAGAACACATGGTAGTTCCCAGAGAGACAGAGTTAACAGAGAGTAGAACACATGGTAGTTCCTAGAGACAGAGTTAACAGAGAGTAGAACACATGGTAGTTCCTAGAGACAGAGTTAACAGAGAGTAGAACACATGGTAGTTCCTAGAGACAGAGTTAACAGAGAGTAGAACACATGGTAGTTCCTAGAGACAGAGTTAACAGAGAGTAGAACACATGGTAGTTCCTAGAGAGACAGAGTTAACAGAGAGCAGAACACATGGTAGTTCCTAGAGAGACAGAGTTAACAGAGAGTAGAACACATGGTAGTTCCTAGAGAGACAGAGTTAACAGAGAGTAGAACACATGGTAGTTCCTAGAGAGACCGAGTTAACAGAGAGTAGAACACATGGTAGTTCCTAGAGACAGAGTTAACAGAGAGTAGAACACATGGTAGTTCCTAGAGACAGAGTTAACAGAGAGTAGAACACATGGTAGTTCCCAGAGAGACAGAGTTAACAGAGAGTAGAACACATGGTAGTTCCTAGAGAGACAGAGTTAACAGAGAGTAGAACACATGGTAGTTCCCAGAGAGACAGAGTTAACAGAGAGTAGAACAGATGGTAGTTCCTAGAGAGACAGAGTTAACAGAGATTAGAACACATGGTAGTTCCTAGAGACATAGTTAACAGAGAGTAGAACACATGGTAGTTCCTAGAGACAGAGTTAACAGAGAGTAGAACACATGGTAGTTCCTAGAGAGACAGAGTTAACAGAGAGTAGAACACATGGTATATGCTATATACAGGGTGTTACGGTACAGAGTCAATGTGGAGGCTAAATACAGGGGGTACCAGTACAGAGTCAATGTGGAGGCTATATACAGGGTGTTACGGTACAGAGTCAATGTGGAGGCTAAATACAGGGGGTACCAATACAGAGTCAATGTGGAGGCTATATACAGGGTGTTATGGTACAGAGTCAATGTGGAGGCTATATACAGGGGGTACCAGTACAGAGTCAATGTGGAGGCTATATACAGGGGGTACCAGTACAGAGTCAATGTGGAGGCTATATACAGGGTGTTACGGTACAGAGTCAATGTGGAGGCTATATACAGGGGGTACCGGTACAGAGTCAATGTGGAGGCTATATACAGGGGTACCAGTACAGAGTCAATGTGGAGGCTATATACAGGGGGTACCAGTACAGAGTCAATGTGGAGGCTATATACAGGGGGTACCAGTACAGAGTCAATGTGGAGGCTATATACAGGGGGTACCAGTACAGAGTCAATGTGGAGGCTATATACAGGGTGTTACGGTACAGAGTCAATGTGGAGGCTATATACAGGGGGTACCGGTACAGAGTCAATGTGGAGGCTATATACAGGGGTACCAGTACAGAGTCAATGTGGAGGCTATATGCAGGGGGTACCGGTACAGAGTCAATGTGGAGGCTATATACAGGGGTACCGGTACAGAGTCAATGTGGAGGCTATATACAGGGGTACCAGTACAGAGTCAATGTGGAGGCTATATACAGGGGGTACCAGTACAGAGTCAATGTGGAGGCTATATACAGGGTGTTACGGTACAGAGTCAATGTGGAGGCTATATACAGGGGTACCAGTACAGAGTCAATGTGGAGGCTATATACAGGGGGTACCAATACAGAGTCAATGTGGAGGCTATATACAGGGGGTACCGGTACAGAGTCAATGTGGAGGCTATAGACAGGGGGTACCGGTACAGAGTCAATGTGGAGGCTATATACAGGGTGTTACGGTACAGAGTCAATGTGGAGGCTATATACAGGGGGTACCGGTACAGAGTCAATGTGGAGGCTAAATACAGGGGGTACCGGTACAGAGTCAATGTGGAGGCTATATACAGGGGGTACCAGTACAGAGTCAATGTGGAGGCTATATACAGGGGGTACCGGTCCATGTGCTCTATACACAAGGATCTCAACTCAGTATATCTCCTCATGCCAAAGTGTGGTCTCTTAGGACGGTGTCAGTAATAGTCGGAGCCTGTAGAGACTCCATCTGCGGAACATATTACACACAACGAGAGGTTGTGTTTCCAGCGGGGAAAAACTAAGAAACACCGCATTGTATGTCACGCCATAGTGTGGAAACCTGATTAGTGTGTGTGTGTGTGTGTGTGTGGATGTGTGTGTGTGTGTGTGTGTGTGTGTGTGTGTGTGTGTGTGTGTGTGTGTGTGTGTGTGTGTGTGTGTGTGTGTGTGTGTTATAGGCACCCATGTCTAAAGGAGAAGGCTGGGAGGTCTGGTTTGAGTTTGAGCTCCTGTGCTGTCATCACGGTGACTTGGAAGCCTTAGTGACCAGCGGGGCCAAACTGAGACCTTGGGGATAAAATACCCCACTGTTATAAACCTATTACCGCTATTGTGATTCACTGAGTCAGCAATGAACAGGGATTTGGTTGGGTTTTTGTGGTGGTACATTGAGGGTGGGGTGGAAGTGGACGAGGTGTGTGTGTGTGTGTGTGTGCGCTGCGAAAGTACACATGTGTGTGTGTGTGCGCTGCGAAAGTACACGTGTGTGTGTGTGCGCTGCGAAAGTACACATGTGTGTGTGTGCGCTGCGAAAGTACACATGCGTGTGTGTGTGTGGGTGTGTGTGTGAGTGTGTGTGTGGGTGTGTGTGTGCGCTGTGAAAGTACACATGCGTGTTTGTGTGGGTGTGTGTGTGCTCGTGAGATTTTGAGCGTATATATTTCATTGATATTTCATTGATCTTTATGAGTTAGATAAACAAAATGATTTGTCTTATTACAAATCGCATGTGAGGTGCGTGTATATATATGTATGTATATATATATATATATATATATATATATATATGCATATACGATTATTATCACAATGAAACATCATCAACAATATGTAACTATATCGACACCCCCCCCATCACCATGGTAATAGCCTATATAGAGTATATGATATCCCATAATCAACCATATATGTTATCTAATATGAATTTAAAAAAGGTTCAAAATATAACGCTAGGCTTTGTTAACAACAATATAAACAACTTTGCTTTAACGTCAGAGCGATTATATTCTGGTCTATTGAGGAAGAGTATGAGGAAGAGTATCAGATATCCTGTGTGGTTGGAGGAAATGAAGTCGGCTTCTAGGTATCGAGCGAACAACTGAGGAGGAAAAAATAATAAAGTTACCCGGAATATAATCTCTCTACCACGGGGGTCAACTCAGTGGGCTAAGAGGGTCCCGTCCCTCAGATCGGAAGGTTAGTAGTGTGACTCCCCGGGTCGAGTCATACCAAAAAACTCAGAAGAAGAAATTGACCCGATGCGTCTCTGTCTGGCACTCAGCATTAAGGAGATGGATTGGGGGTAAGGTCTTGTGATAGACTAGCGTCCTGTCCAGGAGGTGTACTGGTACATCGTATTGTACATCAAGCTGCCTCACGTTACAGAATCAGGAGATGATTTATAGGCCTTTTAGATACTGAATCAAATCAAATCAAATCAAATGTATTTATAAAGCCCTTCGTACATCAGCTGATATCTCAAAGTGCTGTACAGAAACCCAGCCTAAAACCCCAAACAGCAAGCAATGCAGGTGTAGAAGCAATCAATATTAGATAAGTTATAAGGTTGTTTATGGAACAATACATAGCTCCATTTGATTTATATCTACTGCTGTAATATACACTCGACAGACAGTTTATGATGTAAACCCATCTAGTACTGGGACCCCCTTTGCCTCCAGAACAGCCTGAATTATTTGGGGTATAGATTCTACAAGGTGTCGGTTGTTGGTCCATGCTGACGCGATGGCTTCACGCGTTTACTGCAGATTGGACGGCATTACATTCACGCTGCTAACAGCCCGTCATTATGCTCTATTGGGTTGGGGTCTGACCAGGAAACTGTCATGTTCCAGAAAATGTTTTCCCACATTTGTCCAGTGTTGGTGATGTCGTGCCCACTGGAGCCGATTCTTCTTCTTGTTTTTAGCTGATAGGAGCGGAACCCGGTGATGTCGTGCCCACTGGAGCCAATTCTTCTTCTTGTTTTTAGCTGATAGGAGCGGAACCCGGTGATGTCGTGCCCACTGGAGCCGATTCTTCTTCTTGTTTTTAGCTGATAGGAGCGGAACCCGGTGATGTCGTGCCCACTGGAGACACTTCTTCTTCTTGATTTTAGCTGATAGGAGCGGAACCCGGTGATGTCGTGCCCACTGGAGCCGATTCTTCTTCTTGTTTTTAGCTGATAGGAGCAGAACCCGGTGATGTTGTGCCCACTGGAGACACTTCTTCTTGTTTTTAGCTGATAGGAGTGGAACCAGGTGATGTCGTGCCCACTGGAGCCGCTTCTTCTTCTTGTTTTTAGCTGATAGGAGTGGAACCCGGTGATGTCGTGCCCACTGGAGCCGATTCTTCTTCTTGTTTTTAGCTGATAGGAGCAGAACCCGGTGATGTCGTGCCCACTGGAGCCGATTCTTCTTCTTGTTTTTAGCTGATAGGAGCAGAACCCGGTGATGTCGTGCCCACTGGAGACACTTCTTCTTCTTGTTTTTAGCTGATAGGAGCGGAACCCGGTGATGTCGTGCCCACTGGAGACACTTCTTCTTCTTGATTTTAGCTGATAGGAGCAGAACCCGGTGATGTCGTGCCCACTGGAGACACTTCTTCTTCTTGTTTTTAGCTGATAGGAGCAGAACCCGGTGATGTCGTGCTCACTGGAGACACTTCTTCTTCTTGATTTTAGCTGATAGGAGCGGAACCCGGTGATGTCGTGCCCACTGGAGACACTTCTTCTTCTTGATTTTAGCTGATAGGAGCAGAACCCGGTGATGTCGTGCCCACTGGAGACACTTCTTCTTCTTGTTTTTAGCTGATAGGAGCAGAACCCGGTGATGTCGTGCCCACTGGAGCCAAGTCTTCTTCTTGTTTTTAGCGGATAGGAGCGGAACCCGGTGATGTCGTGCCCACTGGAGCCGATTCTTCTTCTTGTTTTTAGCTGATAGGAGTGGAACCCGGTGATGTCGTGCCCACTGGAACCGATTCTTCTTCTTGTTTTTAGCTGATAGGAGCGGAACCCGGTGATGTCGTGCCCACTGGAGCCGATTCTTCTTCTTGTTTTTAGCGGATAGGAGCGGAACCCGGTGATGTTGTGCCCACTGGAGCCGATTCTTCTTCTTGTTTTTAGCTGATAGGAGCGGAACCCGGTGATGTTGTGCCCACTGGAGCCGATTCTTCTTCTTGTTTTTAGCTGATAGGAGCGGAACCCGGTGATGTCGTGCCCACTGGAGCCGATTCTTCTTCTTGTTTTTAGCTGATAGGAGCAGAACCCGGTGATGTCGTGCCCACTGGAGCCGATTCTTCTTCTTGTTTTTAGCTGATAGGAGCGGAACCCGGTGATGTCGTGCCCACTGGAGACACTTCTTCTTCTTGTTTTTAGCTGATAGGAGCAGAACCCGGTGATGTCGTGCTCACTGGACCCGATTCTTCTTCTTGTTTTTAGCTGATAGGAGCAGAACCCGGTGATGTCGTGCCAACTGGAGCCGATTCTTCTTCTTGTTTTTAGCTGATAGGAGCAGAACCCGGTGATGTCGTGCCCACTGGAGACACTTCTTCTTGTTTTTAGCTGATAGGAGCGGAACCCGGTGATGTCGTGCCCACTGGAGCCGCTTCTTCTTCTTGTTTTTAGCTGATAGGAGCAGAACCCGGTGATGTCGTGCCCACTGGAGCCGCTTCTTCTTCTTGTTTTTAGCTGATAGGAGCAGAACCCGGTGATGTCGTGCCCACTGGAGACGCTTCTTCTTCTTGTTTTTAGCTGATAGGAGTGGAACCCGGTGATGTTGTGCCCACTGGAGCCGATTCTTCTTCTTGTTTTTAGCTGATAGGAGCGGAACCCTGTGATGTCGTGCCCACTGGAGACACTTCTTCTTCTTGTTTTTAGCTGATAGGAGAACCCGGTGATGTCGTGCCCACTGGAACCGATTCTTCTTCTTGTTTTTAGCTGATAGGAGCAGAACCCGGTGATGTCGTGCCCACTGGAGACACTTCTTCTTCTTGTTTTTAGCTGATAGGAGCGGAACCCGGTGATGTCGTGCCCACTGGAGACACTTCTTCTTCTTGTTTTTAGCGGATAGGAGCGGAACCCGGTGATGTCGTGCCCACTGGAACCGATTCTTCTTCTTGTTTTTAGCTGATAGGAGTGGAACCCGGTGATGTTGTGCTCACTGGAGCCGATTCTTCTTCTTGTTTTTAGCTGATAGGAGCAGAACCCGGTGATGTTGTGCCCACTGGAGACACTTCTTCTTGTTTTTAGCTGATAGGAGTGGAACCCGGTGATGTCGTGCCCACTGGAGACACTTCTTCTTCTTGTTTTTAGCGGATAGGAGCGGAATCCGGTGATGTTGTGCCCACTGGAGACACTTCTTCTTCTTGTTTTTAGCTGATAGGAGCGGAACCCGGTGATGTTGTGCCCACTGGAGCCGATTCTTCTTCTTGTTTTTAGCTGATAGGAGCGGAACCCGGTGATGTTGTGCCCACTGGAGACACTTCTTCTTCTTGTTTTTAGCTGATAGGAGCGGAACCCGGTGATGTCGTGCCCACTGGAACCGATTCTTCTTCTTGTTTTTAGCGGATAGGAGCGGAACCCGGTGATGTCGTGCCCACTGGAGACGCTTTTTCTTCTTGTTTTTAGCTGATAGGAGCAGAACCCGGTGATGTCGTGCCCACTGGAGACACTTCTTCTTCTTGTTTTTAGCTGATAGGAGCGGAACCCGGTGATGTCGTGCCCACTGGAGACGCTTCTTCTTCTTGTTTTTAGCTGATAGGAGCGGAACCCGGTGATGTCGTGCCCACTGGAGACACTTCTTCTTCTTGTTTTTAGCTGATAGGAGTGGAACCCGGTGATGTCGTGCCCACTGGAGACACTTCTTCTTCTTGTTTTTAGCGGATAGGAGCGGAACCCGGTGATGTTGTGCCCACTGGAGACACTTCTTCTTCTTGTTTTTAGCTGATAGGAGCGGAACCCGGTGATGTCGTGCCCACTGGAGCCGATTCTTCTTCTTGTTTTTAGCTGATAGGAGTGGAACCCGGTGATGTTGTGCCCACTGGAGACACTTCTTCTTCTTGTTTTTAGCTGATAGGAGCGGAACCCGGTGATGTCGTGCCCACTGGAACCGATTCTTCTTCTTGTTTTTAGCGGATAGGAGCGGAACCCGGTGATGTCGTGCCCACTGGAGACGCTTCTTCTTCTTGTTTTTAGCTGATAGGAGCAGAACCCGGTGATGTTGTGCCCACTGGAGACACTTCTTCTTGTTTTTAGCTGATAGGAGCGGAACCCGGTGATGTCGTGCCCACTGGAGACACTTCTTCTTCTTGTTTTTAGCTGATAGGAGCGGAACCCGGTGATGTCGTGCCCACTGGAGACACTTCTTCTTCTTGTTTTTAGCGGATAGAGCGGAACCCGGTGATGTCGTGCCCACTGGAGCCGATTCTTCTTCTTGTTTTTAGCTGATAGGAGCAGAACCCGGTGATGTCGTGCCCACTGGAGACACTTCTTCTTCTTGTTTTTAGCTGATAGGAGCGGAACCCGGTGATGTCGTGCCCACTGGAGACACTTCTTCTTCTTGTTTTTAGCGGATAGGAGCGGAACCCGGTGATGTCGTGCCCACTGGAGACACTTCTTCTTCTTGTTTTTAGCTGATAGGAGCGGAACCCGGTGATGTCGTGCCCACTGGAGACACTTCTTCTTCTTGTTTTTAGCTGATAGGAGTGGAACCCGGTGACTTCTTCTTCTTGTTTTTAGCTGATAGGAGCGGAACCCGGTGATGTCGTGCCCACTGGAGACACTTCTTCTTCTTGTTTTTAGCTGATAGGAGTGGAACCCGGTGATGTCGTGCCCACTGGAGACACTTCTTCTTCTTGTTTTTAGCGGATAGGAGCGGAACCCGGTGATGTTGTGCCCACTGGAGACACTTCTTCTTCTTGTTTTTAGCTGATAGGAGCGGAACCCGGTGATGTCGTGCCCACTGGAGCCGATTCTTCTTCTTGTTTTTAGCTGATAGGAGTGGAACCCGGTGATGTTGTGCCCACTGGAGACACTTCTTCTTCTTGTTTTTAGCTGATAGAGCGGAACCCGGTGATGTCGTGCCCACTGGAACCGATTCTTCTTCTTGTTTTTAGCGGATAGGAGCGGAACCCGGTGATGTCGTGCCCACTGGAGACGCTTCTTCTTCTTGTTTTTAGCTGATAGGAGCAGAACCCGGTGATGTTGTGCCCACTGGAGACACTTCTTCTTGTTTTTAGCTGATAGGAGCGGAACCCGGTGATGTCGTGCCCACTGGAGACACTTCTTCTTCTTGTTTTTAGCTGATAGGAGCGGAACCCGGTGATGTCGTGCCCACTGGAGACACTTCTTCTTCTTGTTTTTAGCGGATAGGAGCGGAACCCGGTGATGTCGTGCCCACTGGAGCCGATTCTTCTTCTTGTTTTTAGCTGATAGGAGCAGAACCCGGTGATGTCGTGCCCACTGGAGACACTTCTTCTTCTTGTTTTTAGCTGATAGGAGCGGAACCCGGTGATGTCGTGCCCACTGGAGACACTTCTTCTTCTTGTTTTTAGCGGATAGGAGCGGAACCCGGTGATGTCGTGCCCACTGGAGACACTTCTTCTTCTTGTTTTTAGCTGATAGGAGCGGAACCCGGTGATGTCGTGCCCACTGGAGACACTTCTTCTTCTTGTTTTTAGCTGATAGGAGTGGAACCCGGTGATGTCGTGCCCACTGGAGACACTTCTTCTTCTTGTTTTTAGCGGATAGGAGCGGAACCCGGTGATGTCGTGCCCACTGGAACCGATTATTCTTCTTGTTTTTAGCGGATAGGAGCGGAACCCGGTGAAGTCGTGCTCACTGGAGCCGATTCTTCTTCTTGTTTTTAGCTGATAGGAGCGGAACCCTGTGATGTTGTGCCCACTGGAGCCGATTCTTCTTCTTGTTTTTAGCGGATAGGAGCGGAACCCGGTGATGTTGTGCCCACTGGAGACACTTCTTCTTCTTGTTTTTAGCTGATAGGAGCGGAACCCGGTGATGTCGTGCCCACTGGAGCCGATTCTTCTTCTTGTTTTTAGCTGATAGGAGTGGAACCCGGTGATGTTGTGCCCACTGGAGACACTTCTTCTTCTTGTTTTTAGCTGATAGGAGCGGAACCCGGTGATGTCGTGCCCACTGGAACCGATTCTTCTTCTTGTTTTTAGCGGATAGGAGCGGAACCCGGTGATGTCGTGCCCACTGGAGACGCTTCTTCTTCTTGTTTTTAGCTGATAGGAGCAGAACCCGGTGATGTCGTGCCCACTGGAGACACTTCTTCTTCTTGTTTTTAGCTGATAGGAGTGGAACCCGGTGATGTCGTGCCCACTGGAGACGCTTCTTCTTCTTGTTTTTAGCTGATAGGAGCGGAACCCGGTGATGTCGTGCCCACTGGAGCCGATTCTTCTTCTTGTTTTTAGCTGATAGGAGCGGAACCCGGTGATGTCGTGCTCACTGGAGCCGATTCTTCTTCTTGTTTTTAGCTGATAGGAGTGGAACCCGGTGATGTCGTGCCCACTGGAGCCGATTCTTCTTCTTGTTTTTAGCTGATAGGAGCAGAACCCGGTGATGTCGTGCCCACTGGAGACACTTCTTCTTGTTTTTAGCTGATAGGAGTGGAACCCGGTGATGTTGTGCCCACTGGAGCCGCTTCTTCTTCTTGTTTTTAGCTGATAGGAGCAGAACCCGGTGATGTCGTGCCCACTGGAGCCGCTTCTTCTTCTTGTTTTTAGCTGATAGGAGTGGAACCCGATGACGTCGTGCCCACTGGAGCCGCTTCTTCTTCTTGTTTTTAGCTGATAGGAGTGGAACCCGGTGATGTCGTGCCCACTGGAACCGCTTCTTCTTCTTGTTTTAGCTGATAGGAGTGGAACCCGGTGATGTCGTGCCCACTGGAGCCGATTCTTCTTCTTGTTTTTAGCTGATAGGAGCAGAACCCGGTGATGTCGTGCTCACTGGAGCCGATTCTTCTTCTTGTTTTTAGCGGATAGGAGTGGAACCCGGTGATGTCGTGCTCACTGGAGCCGATTCTTCTTCTTGTTTTTAGCTGATAGGAGCAGAACCCGGTGATGTCGTGCTCACTGGAGCCGATTCTTCTTCTTGTTTTTAGCTGATAGGAGTGGAACCCGGTGATGTCATGCCCACTGGAACCGCTTCTTCTTCTTGTTTTTAGCTGATAGGAGTGGAACCCGGTGATGTCGTGCCCACTGGAACCGCTTCTTCTTCTTGTTTTTAGCTGATAGGAGTGGAACCCGGTGATGTCGTGCCCACTGGAGACACTTCTTCTTGTTTTTAGCTGATAGGAGCAGAACCCGGTGATGTCGTGCCCACTGGAGCCGATTCTTCTTCTTGTTTTTAGCTGATAGGAGTGGAACCCGGTGATGTTGTGCCCACTGGAGCCGATCCTTCTTCTTGATTTTAGCTGATAGGAGCAGAACCCGGTGATGTCGTGCCCACTGGAGCCGATTCTTCTTCTTGTTTTTAGCTGATAGGAGCGGAACCCGGTGATGTTGTGCCCACTGGAGCCGATTCTTCTTCTTGTTTTTAGCTGATAGGAGTGGAACCCGGTGATGTCGTGCCCACTGGAGACACTTCTTCTTGTTTTTAGCTGATAGGAGTGGAACCCGGTGATGTCGTGCCCACTGGAGACACTTCTTCTTGTTTTTAGCTGATAGGAGCGGAACCCGGTGATGTCGTGCCCACTGGAGCCGATTCTTCTTCTTGTTTTTAGCTGATAGGAGCGGAACCCGGTGATGTTGTGCCCACTGGAGCCGATTCTTCTTCTTGTTTTTAGCTGATAGGAGCGGAACCCGGTGATGTTGTGCCCACTGGAGCCGATTCTTCTTCTTGTTTTTAGCTGATAGGAGCGGAACCCGGTGATGTTGTGCCCACTGGAGCCGATTCTTCTTCTTGTTTTTAGCTGATAGGAGCGGAACCCGGTGATGTTGTGCCCACTGGAGCCGATTCTTCTTCTTGTTTTTAGCTGATAGGAGCGGAACCCGGTGATGTTGTGCCCACTGGAGCCGATTCTTCTTCTTGTTTTTAGCTGATAGGAGCGGAACCCGGTGATGTTGTGCCCACTGGAGCCGATTCTTCTTCTTGTTTTTAGCTGATAGGAGCGGAACCCGGTGATGTCGTGCTCACTGGAGCCGCTTCTTCTTCTTGTTTTTAGCGGATAGGAGCGGAACCCGGTGATGTTGTGCCCACTGGAGCCGATTCTTCTTAATTTTGCACGCCCAATTTTTCAGTTTTTGATTTGTTAAAAAAGTTTGAAATATCCAATAAATGTCGTTCCACTTCATGATTGTGTCCCACTTGTTGTTGATTCTTCACAAAAAAATACAGTTTTATATCTTTATGTTTGAAGCCTGAAATGTGGCAAAAGGTCGCAAAGTTCAAGGGGGCCGAATACTTTCGCAAGGCACTGTACATAAGTGTTCAGACCCTTTACTCAGTACTTTATTGAAGCGCCTTTGGCAACGATTATAGCCTCGAGTCGTCATGGGTATGACTGGACAAGCTTGGCACACCTGCATTTGGGGAGTTTTTCCCATTCTTCTCTGCAGATCCTCTCAAGCTCTGTCAGGTTGGATGGGGAGCGTCGCTGCACAGCTATTTTCAGGTCTCTCTAGAGATATTCGATCGGGTTCAAGTTCGGGCTCTGGCTGGGCCACTCAAGGACATTCAGAGACTTGTCCCAAAGCCACTCCTGCGTCGCCTTGGCTGTGAGCTTAGGGTCGTTGTCCGATTGGAAGGTGAACCTTCAGTCCTGAGTGCTCTTCATCAAGGATCTCTCTGTACTCTGCTCCGTTCATCTTTCCCTCAATCCTGACTAGTCTCCCAGTCCCTGCCACTGAAAAACATCCCCAAAGGATGATGCTGTCACCAACATGCTTCACCGTAGGAATGGTTCAGGTTTCCTCCAGATGTGACACTTGGTATTTAGGCCAAAGAGTTCAATCTTGGTTTCATAAGATATGAAAATCTTGTTTCTCGTGGTCTGAGAGTCCCTACGGTACCTTTTGACAAACTCCAAGCGGGCTGTCATATGCCTTTTACAGAGGAGTGGCTTCCGTCTGGCCACTCTACCATAAAGGCCTGATTGGTGGAGTGCTGCAGAGATGGTTGTCCTTCTGGAAGGTTCTCCCATCTGCACAGAGGAACTCCGGAGCTCTGTCAGAGTGACCATTGGGTGCTTGGTCACCTCCCTGACCAAGGCCCTTCTCACCCATTTGCTCAGTTTGGCCGGGCGGTCAGCTCTAGGAAGAGTCTTGGTGGTTCCAAACTTCTTCCATTTAAGAATGATGGAGGCCACTGTGTTCTTGGGGACCTTAAATGCTGCAGAATTGTTTTGGTACCCTTCCCCAGATCTGTGCCTCGACACAATCCTGTCTCTGAGCTCTATGGACAACTCCTTTGGCCTCATGGCTTGGTTTTTGCTCTGACATGCACTGTCAACTGTGGGACCTTATATAGAGAGGTGTGTGCCTTTCCAAATCATGTCCAATCAATTGAATTTACCACAGGTGGACTCCAATCAAGTTGTAGAAACATCTCAAGGATGATCAGTGGAAACTGGATGCACCTGAGCTCAATTTCGAGTCTCATAGCAAAGAGTCTGAATACTTATATAAATAAGGTATCAGGTTTTAATTTTTAATACATTTGCAATGATTTCTAAAAACCTCTTTTTGCTTTGTGATTATGGGATATTGTGTGTAGATTGATTAGGAATTTTTTTTTTAAATCCATTTTAGAATAAGGCTGTAACGTAACAAAATGTGGAAAAAGTGAAGGGGTCTGAATACTTTCTGAATGCTCTGTATATTTATTGAATATTATATGAATCCTATAAATTAAAATTACAGATTTGGGTGATTAGTTTTATTTTTCAGGGATCAAATTATACTTAAACAAAATAATGTTTCTGGAATGCTTATCGTATCTGTTTCTAACTCGGGAAACGATTTCAGAACCATCTGCGATAATAGGTCTCATGGCTGGTCATTTCCGAAGGAACTGTAATGAAGGTCTTTTATATATATCTTTTTATTTAACTAGGCAAGTCAGTTCAGAACAAATTCTCATTTACAATAACGGCCTAACCCGGACAACACTGGGCCAATTGTGCGCCGGGCCCTATAGGACTCCCAATCACGTCCGGGTGAGATACAGCCTGGATTCGAACCAGGTACCGCAAATGACATGGAACGACACCAAAGCGACTTACAGTCATGCGTGAATCATTTCTCTCTCCATATGGGTGGACTCTGGAATCTAACCCACTATCCTGGCACTGCTCTACCAAGACAGAAAACAGTTTTCTAATTCCCCCTCACCTTTCATTGTGCTCCTGGTAGACCAGGCGTGACTTCTCCAGAAGGTACTTCTCCACATACGCTCTGTCAACACAGGAATGACTTTAGACAAGAGACACTTTCTACAGAGTTTCGAACAGAGACACAGATGGAAACAGAGACACAGAGGGAAACAGAGACACAGAGGGAGAGAGAGACAGAGGGAGAGAGAGACCCAGAGGGAGAGAGAGACACAGAGGGAAACAGAGACACAGAGGGAGAGAGAGACACAGAGGGAGAGAGAGACACAGAGGGAGAGAGAGACACAGAGGGAGAGAGAGACACAGAGGGAGAGAGAGACAAGAGGGAGAGAGAGACACAGATGGAAACAGAGACACAGAGGGAAACAGAGACACAGAGGGAGAGAGCGACACAGAGGGAGAGAGAGACACAGAGGGAGAGAGAGACAGAGGGAGAGAGAGACAGAGGGAGAGAGAGACACAGAGGGAAACAGAGACACAGAGGGAGAGAGAGACACAGAGGGGGACAGAGACACAGAGGGAGAGAGAGACACAGAGGGAGAGAGAGACACAGAGGGAGAGAGAGACACAGAGGGAGAGAGAGACACAGAGGGAAAGAGAGACACAGAGGGAAACAGAGACACAGAGGGAGAGAGAGACACAGAGGGAAACAGAGACACAGAGGGAGAGAGAGACACAGAGGGAGAGAGAGACACAGAGGGAGAGAGAGACACAGAGGGAAAGAGAGACACAGAGGGAAACAGAGACACAGAGGGAAACAGAGACACAGAGGGAGAGAGAGACACAGAGGGAGAGAGAGACACAGAGGGAGAGAGAGACACAGAGGGAGAGAGAGACACAGAGGGAGAGAGAGACACAGAGGGGGACAGAGACACAGAGGGAGAGAGAGACACAGAGGGAGAGAGAGACACAGAGGGAGAGAGAGACACAGAGGGAGAGAGAGACACAGAGGGAGAGAGAGACACAGAGGGAGAGAGAGAGACACAGAGGGAGAGAGAGACAGAGGGAGAGAGACACAGAGGGAGAGAGAGACACAGAGGGAAACAGAGACACAGAGGGAAACAGAGACACAGAGGGAGAGAGAGACACAGAGGGAGAGAGAGACACAGAGGGAGAGAGAGACACAGAGGGAGAGAGAGACACAGAGGGAGAGAGAGAGACACAGAGGGAGAGAGACAGAGGGAAAGACACACAGCAGAGAAACAGAGAGGAATGAAAGAGGAAGGGAGGTCCAGATGGATAAAGGAGGTGTAGCGGTCTCTCTCACCCTCGGACGGTGCCACTCTCCTGGTAGTTGACCTGGATGAACTTCCCAAAACGGCTGGAGTTGTCGTTGTGAGCCGTCTTGGCGTTCCCGAATGCCTGGAGAGAAGAGGAGATACATTTAGGTTTATTTAAAAATCGTTGTACATGTGAGGAAATACAATAATTTCAAAAGAAGGTAAAAGGCTATCAAAAAAAAGTATATCAATCAATGAATTATTACAATTACAATGAATGCATAAAAACACACCACTGAGCTGTAACGTCATGGCAAAGGTTGAACTAACAGAACCCTGATGAAGACCACTGCCTGTCAAAACATTGGTACATAAATGATTTCATCTGAGCCACTAGTGTACGGACTCTTGGCCAGGTCTCAAGAGTCAGGGAGTACAGTACACTGAGTCAGGGAGTACAGTACACTGAGTCAGGGAGTACAGTACACAGAGTCAGGGAGTACAGTACACAGAGTCAGGGAGTACAGTACACTGAGTCAGGGAGTACAGTACTCAGAGTCAGGGAGTACAGGTCTCAGAGTCAGGGAGTACAGGTCTCAGAGTCAGGGAGTACAGTACACTGAGTCAGGGAGTACAGGTCTCAGAGTCAGGGAGTACAGTACAGTGAGTCAGGGAGTACAATACACTGAGTCAGGGAGTACAGTACACAGAGTCAGGGAGTACAGGTCTCAGAGTCAGGGAGTACAGTACACTGAGTCAGGGAGTACAGGTCTCAGAGTCAGGGAGTACAGTACAGTGAGTCAGGGAGTACAATACACTGAGTCAGGGAGTACAGTACACAGAGTCAGGGAGTACAGGTCTCAGAGTCAGGGAGTACAGGTCTCAGAGTCAGGGAGTACAGGTCTCAGAGTCAGGGAGTACAGGTCTCAGAGTCAGGGAGTACAGTACACTGAGTCAGGGAGTACAGTACACTGAGTCAGGGAGTACAGTACACTGAGTCAGGGAGTACAGGTCTCAGAGTCAGGGAGTACAGTACACAGAGTCAGGGAGTACAGGTCTCAGAGTCAGGGAGTACAGTACACTGAGTCAGGGAGTACAGTACACAGAGTCAGGGAGTACAGGTCACTGAGTCAGGGAGTACAGGTCTCAGAGTCAGGGAGTACAGGTCTCAGAGTCAGGGAGTACAGTACACTGAGTCAGGGAGTACAGTACACTGAGTCAGTGAGTACAGTACACTGAGTCAGGGAGTACAGTACACTGAGTCAGGGAGTACAGGTCTCAGAGTCAGGGAGTACAGTACACAGAGTCAGGGAGTACAGGTCTCAGAGTCAGGGAGTACAGTACACTGAGTCAGGGAGTACAGTACACAGAGTCAGGGAGTACAGTACACAGAGTCAGGGAGTACAGGTCTCAGCGTCAGGGAGTACAGGTCTCAGCGTCAGGGAGTACAGGTCTCAGCGTCAGGGAGTACAGTACACAGAGTCAGGGTGTGCAGGTCTCAGAGTCAGGGAGTACAGTACACTGAGTCAGGGAGTACAGTACACTGAGTCAGGGAGTACAGTACACAGAGTCAGGGAGTACAGTACACAGAGTCAGGGAGTACAGGTCTCAGAGTCAGGGAGTACAGTACACTGAGTCAGGGAGTACAGGTCTCAGCGTCAGGGAGTACAGTACAGAGTCAGGGAGTACAGTACACAGAGTCAGGGAGTACAGTACACTGAGTCAGGGAGTACAGTACACTGTACACAGAGTCAATCATCATTCACCACAGATCCTAATACCCATTATGTATGGCTCTGCTATCTGTTTTTCTAAAGGTAGGTTTTTGGGCTGAATAACCCAATCAAAATTGAATGTTGGAATATGTCAGGCCTACTGGGCCAAAATCAATTATGGCCTATTGTATAGATAATATAACAAAAATGAAGGACATTTTTAAGAGATCATATTTTTTGCTACAATGACACACTTAATTAGCTACCCAGCTCGTTCCTTTCTTTGATCACACAGTGAGTACACCATCATGCTTTTGGGACACGTGTCTTTTCAGAATCCACAATGATTCTTTAGTTGTGGACACGACATCACTTCACTCCCTCTCTTGCTATTGGTCCTCATCTTTGTAAGTCAC
Organism: Oncorhynchus nerka; assembly: GCF_034236695.1. Lineage (NCBI taxonomy): Eukaryota > Metazoa > Chordata > Actinopteri > Salmoniformes > Salmonidae > Oncorhynchus > Oncorhynchus nerka. The sequence goes on along the minus strand of NC_088412.1, from coordinate 11,968,385 downwards.
CTTGATTTAGCACCTGTGTGTTTTATCAGTTTCGTAATGAAAATATTTAGTGAACTCCATGACAGTAGCTAAAGAAAGGGGCTATAGCAGCACACAAGTAGACTAGAAATGCATGCTGGGCCGGGCGTGTCCTGAGCTGGTGAAGTGAGAGCTCATGGGCTAGAAGGCAGACGCTCCAGCCTTTGGGAATCTCACTCTGTGCTCCAGTCAAATTGGGAACGCTCCACTCCAGCTCCGCTCCACTCAGATACTCAGCTCCCTTCCACCCTCCCTCCCTCCCACCCTCCCTCGCACCCTCTCCCCCTCCCTCTCCCCTCTCTCTCTCCCTCCCTCTCCCTCCTCCCTCCCTCTCCCTCCCTCCCTCCCCCCAGTGCTGTAGATTATATAATGGTAATTTAGCAGGAGCATTCCTGGAGTACAGATTTCAATTGGCACTTTATGAGCTGGAACCTTGTACAGTCCTGCACTGGAGGCAACCAACCAACCAAGTAACCAAGCCAGTTTTATTCTGAACTGGCCCCTGAAACATAGGGAGGGAGAGACAGAGAGCGAGAGAGAGACAGAGAGACAGCGAGTGAGAGATACATACAGAGAGACTGAGAGAGATAGAGAGAGAGATACATACAAAGAGACAGAGAGAGACAGAGAGACAGAGAGAGACAGAGAGAGAGAGATACATACAGAGAGACAGAGAGAGAGACAAAGAGAGCGAGAGAGAGACAGAGAGAGAAAGACAGAGAGAGAGAGACAGAGAGAGAGAGAGACAGAGAGAGGGAGACAGAGAGAGGGAGACAGAGAGAGGGAGACACAGAGAGGGAGACACAGAGAGGGAGACACAGAGAGACAGAGAGAGAGAGAGAGAGAGACAGAGAGACGGAGAGAGAGACAGAGAGAGACCACGAGAGAGAGATACATACAGAGAGACAGAGAGCGAGAGAGACAGCGAGAGAGAGAGATACAGAGAAACAGAGAGAGAGAAAAACACAGTGAGACAGTAAGAGAGACAGAGAGAGAGAGAGATACAGAGAAACAGAGAGAGAGAGAGAGAGACACAGCGAGACAGTAAGAGAGACAGAGAGAGAGAGAGATACAGAGAAACAGAGAGAGAGAGACACAGCGAGACAGTAAGAGAGACAGAGAGAGAGAGAGATACAGAGAAACAGAGAGAGAGAAAAACACAGTGAGACAGTAAGAGAGACAGAGAGAGAGAGAGATACAGAGAAACAGAGAGAGAGACACAGCGAGACAGTAAGAGAGACAGAGAGAGAGAGAGATACAGAGAAACAGAGAGAGAGAAAAACACAGTGAGACAGTAAGAGAGACAGAGAGAGAGAGAGATACAGAGAAACAGAGAGAGAGAGAGAGAGACAGCGAGACAGTGAGAGAGACAGAGAGAGAGAGAGATACAGAGAAACAGAGAGAGAGAAAAACACAGTGAGACAGTAAGAGAGATACAGAGAAACAGAGAGAGAGAGAGACACAGCGAGACAGTGAGAGAGACAGAGAGAGAGAGAGATACAGAGAAACAGAGAGAGAGAGAGAGAGACACAGCGAGACAGTAAGAGAGACAGAGAGAGAGAGAGATACAGAGAAACAGAGAGAGAGAAAAACACAGTGAGACAGTAAGAGAGACAGAGAGAGAGAGAGATACAGAGAAACAGAGAGAGAGAGAGACACAGCGAGACAGTGAGAGAGACAGAGAGAGAGAGCGAGCGAGAGAGACAGCAGGTGATTACACTCCAGTCAGCACAGACCCAGACAACAGTCCAGCACAACAACACCCAGCCACATAATAATATCCCCAGCGCACCCTGTACCTTCTATCTGAGGACCAACTACCCAGCCACATAATAATACACCCATCACACCCTGTACCTTCTATCTGAGGACCAACTACCCAGCCACATAATAATATCCCCAGCCACATAATAATATACCCAGCACACCCTAGACATTCTGTCTGAGGTCCAACTACCCAGCTACATAATAATACACCCAGCACACCCTAGACCTTCTATCTGAGGACCAACTACCCAGCCACATAATAATACCCCCAGCCACATAATAATATACCCAGCACACCCTAGACCTTCTATCTGAGGACCAACTACCCAGCCACATAATAATACCCCCAGCCACATAATAATATACCCAGCACACCCTAGACCTTCTGTCTGAGGACCAACTACCCAGCCACATAATAATACCCCAGCCACATAATAATATACCCAGCACACCCTAGACCTTCTGTCTGAGGACCAACTACCCAGCCACATAATAATACCCCCAGCCACATAATAATATACCCAGCACACCCTAGACATTCTGTCTGAGGTCCAACTACCCAGCTACATAATAATACACCCAGCACACCCTAGACCTTCTATCTGAGGACCAACTACCCAGCCACATAATAATACCCCCAGCCACATAATAATATACCCAGCACACCCTAGACCTTCTGTCTGATGACCAACTACCCAGCCACATAATAATACACCCATCACACCCTAGACCTTCTATCTGAGGACCAACTACCCAGCCACATAATAATACCCCCAGCCACATAATAATATACCCAGCACACCCTAGACCTTCTGTCTGAGGACCAACTACCCAGCCACATAATAATACACCCATCACACCCTGTACCTTCTATCTGAGGACCAACTACCCAGCTACATAATAATACACCCAGCCTCATAATAATATACCCAACACCCTAGACCTTCTGTCTGAGGACCAACTACCCAGCCACATAATAATACACCCATCACACCCTGTACCTTCTATCTGAGGACCAACTACCCAGCTACGTAATAATACACCCAGCACACCCTGTACCTTCTGTCTGAGGTCCAACTACCCAGCTACATAATAATACACCCAGCACACCCTGTACCTTCTGTCTGAGGACCAACTACCCAGCCACATAATAATACCCCAGCCACATAATAATATACCCAGCACACCCTAGACCTTCTGTCTGAGGACCAACTACCCAGCCACATAATAATACCCCCAGCCACATAATAATATACCCAGCACCCTAGACCTTCTGTCTGAGGACCAACTACCCAGCCACATAATAATACATCCATCACACCCTGTACCTTCTATCTGAGGACCAACTACCCAGCTACATAATAATACACCCAGCACACCCTAGACCTTCTGTCTGAGGACCAACTACCCAGCCACATAATAATACCCACAGCCACATAATAATATACCCAGCACACCCTAGACCTTCTGTCTGAGGACCAACTACCCAGCCACATAATAATACCCCCAGCCACATAATAATATACCCAGCACACCCTAGACCTTCTGTCTGAGGACCAACTACCCGGCTACATAATAATATCCCCAGCACACCCTAGACCTTCTGTCTGAGGACCAACTACCCAGCCACATAATAATATCCCCAGCCACATAATAATATCCCCAGCACACCCTAGACCTTCTGTCTGAGGTCCAACTACCCAGCTACATAATAATACACCCAGCACACCCTAGACCTTCTGTCTGAGGACCAACTACCCAGCCACATAATAATACCCCAGCCACATAATAATATCCCTAGCACACTCTAAACCTTCTGTCTGAGGACCAACTACCCAGCTACATAATAATATACCCAGCACCCTAGACCTTCTGTCTGAGGACCAACTACCCAGCTACATAATAATATACCCAGCACCCTAGACCTTCTATCTGAGGACCAACTACCCAGCCACATAATAATATCCCCAGCGCACCCTAGACCTTCTATCTGAGGACCAACTACCCAGCTACATAATAATACACTCAGCCTCATAATAATATACCCAGCACCCTAGACCTTCTGTCTGAGGACCAACTACCCAGCCACATAATAATACACCCATCACACCCTGTACCTTCTATCTGAGGACCAACTACCCAGCCACATAATAATACCCCCAGCCACATAATAATATACCCAGCACCCTAGACCTTCTGTCTGAGGACCAACTACCCAGCCACATAATAATACCCCCAGCCACATAATAATATACCCAGCACCCTAGACCTTCTGTCTGAGGACCAACTACCCAGCCACATAATAATACCCCCAGCCACATAATAATATACCCAGCACCCTAGACCTTCTGTCTGAGGACCAACTACCCAGCCACATAATAATACACCCATCACACCCTGTACCTTCTATCTGAGGACCAACTACCCAGCTACATAATAATACACCCACCACACCCTGTACCTTCTATCTGAGGACCAACTACCCAGCTACATAATAATACACCCAGCACACCCTAGACCTTCTGTCTGAGGACCAACTACCCAGCCACATAATAATACCCCCAGCCACATAATAATATACCCAGCACACCCTAGACCTTCTGTCTGAGGACCAACTACCCAGCCACATAATAATATACCCAGCAAACCCTAGACCTTCTGTCTGAGGACCAACTACCCAGCCACATAATAATACCCCCAGCCACATAATAATATACCCAGCACACCCTAGACCTTCTGTCTGAGGACCAACTACCCAGCCACATAATAATACACCCATCACACCCTAGACCTTCTGCCTGAGGACCAATTACCCAGCCACATAATAATATCCCCAGCCACATAATAATATACCCAGCACACCCTAGACCTTCTGTCTGAGGACCAACTACCCAGCCACATAATAATACACCCATCACACCCTGTACCTTCTATCTGAGGACCAACTACCCAGCCACATAATAATATCCCCAGCGCACCCTAGACCTTCTATCTGAGGACCAACTACCCAGCTACATAATAATACACCCAGCCTCATAATAATATACCCAGCACCCTAGACCTTCTGTCTGAGGACCAACTACCCAGCCACATAATAATACACCCATCACACCCTGTACCTTCTATCTGAGGACCAACTACCCAGCCACATAATAATACCCCCAGCCACATAATAATATACCCAGCACACCCTAGACCTTCTGTCTGAGGACCAACTACCCAGCCACATAATAATACCCCAGCCACATAATAATATCCCTAGCACACCCTAGACCTTCTGTCTGAGGACCAACTACCCGGCTACATAATAATATCCGCAGCACACCCTAGACCTTCTGTCTGAGGACCAACTACCCAGCTACATAATAATACACCCAGCACACCCTAGACCTTCTGTCTGAGGACCAACTACCCAGCCACATAATAATACCCCCAGCCACATAATAATATACCCAGCACCCTAGACCTTCTGTCTGAGGACCAACTACCCAGCCACATAATAATACACCCATCACACCCTGTACCTTCTATCTGAGGACCAACTACCCAGCTACATAATAATACACCCATCACACCCTGTACCTTCTATCTGAGGACCAACTACCCAGCTACATAATAATACACCCAGCACACCCTAGACCTTCTGTCTGAGGACCAACTACCCAGCCACATAATAATACCCCCAGCCACATAATAATATACCCAGCACACCCTAGACCTTCTGTCTCAGGACCAACTACCCAGCCACATAATAATACCCCCAGCCACATAATAATATACCCAGCACACCCTAGACCTTCTGTCTGAGGACCAACTACCCAGCCACATAATAATACACCCATCACACCCTAGACCTTCTGTCTGAGGACCAACTACCCAGCTACATAATAATATACCCAGCACCCTAGACCTTCTATCTGAGGACCAACTACCCAGCTACATAATAATACACCCAGCCTCATAATAATATCCCCAGCACACCCTAGACCTTCTGTCTGAGGACCAATTACCCAGCTACATAATAATATCCCCAGCCACATAATAATACCCCCAGCCACATAATAATATACCCAGCACCCTAGACCTTCTATCTGAGGACCAACTACCCAGCTACATAATAATACACCCAGCCTCATAATAATATCCCCAGCACACCCTAGACCTTCTGTCTGAGGACCAACTACCCAGCCACATAATAATATCCCCAGCACACCCTAGACCTTCTGTCTGAGGACTAACTACCCAGCCACATAATAATATCCCCAGCACACCCTAGACCTTCTGTCTGAGGACCAACTACCCAGCCACATAATAATATCCCCAGCACACCATAGACCTTCTATCTGAGGACCAACTAGGTTCACCCACCCAGCACACCCTAGACCTTCTGTCTGAGGACCACCTAGGTTCACCCACCCAGCACACCCTAGACCTTCTGTCTGAGGACCAACTACCCAGCTACATAATAATATACCCAGCACCCTAGACCTTCTATCTGAGGACCAACTACCCAGCTACATAATAATACACCCAGCTACATAATAATATACCCAGCACCTTAGACCTTCTATCTGAGGACCAACTACCCAGCTACATAATAATACCCCCAGCACACCCTAGACCTTCTGTATGAGGACCAACTAGGGTCACCCAGCCACATAACAATACACACAGGCACAAACCACCTGAGAACACAGCAGGTAGGGTGGCAGCACTGAAGGGAGTGATCTACTTTCCCAACGCACAAGTGGTTATCCCCATCCTGCTACCACGAAAAGACTACCATACAGCAGGTAAACGCAGAGTGACTGTGCCTCAAAACCAAATGTTTACCTGGCCCACCACTCCACCCTTGACTTGAACAGCCTCTATGACCAGGTCCACCTCTACAAGGCAGCAGTGCCCACCTTTGCCCGGAATCTAAAGGACATCGCTCTCAAATGCAGCCCCAACACTTCACACAGGAGCAACAGATCAATAGACACCCCGCCCAGACCAGCAAGACACTCTCCCAGACCTGCGGGAGCCCCCCCCCCCCCCTCCCCCCCTACACATAGAGGACCCACGCCGAGAGGACCTACATCCAGACCACAACACCACCAGCCACATCGCAACCAATCAACACCCCCCCAAGTCAACCAATCCCACACCCCAATTAGGCCCCCTCAAATCAGATCTTTGCCACTCCTGCCCACCCCATGCACCCCACAAAGAGCGCCTCAACATGGAAGTCACACATACGCCCAGGCCGTGAGCGGACAAACAGGCCCAACACCCACTCTTACACTAGCCCAAGCCAATGGAATGTACCAGATGCTCAGCAGGCTCTAATCACACTTACTGGTCTGAGGCCAAACCACACGACCAACAACATTGGACACTTTATGGAACACAAAGCCTTGAATATCTCATCCTGGAATATCCAAGGCCTGAGGTCATCTGCCTTTGGCCTAAAGAGCAGGAACCCGGACTTCATCAAATAAATCAGAAATACAGACATTGTCATCCTACCTGGAAACCTGGTATAGAGGAGACAGACCCACTGGTTGCCCTCTAGGTTACAGAGAGCTGGTAGTCCCATCCACCAAACTACCAGGTGTGAAACAGGGAAGGGACTCAGGGGGTATGCTAACTTGGTATAGAGCGCTGGTAGTCCCATCCACCACACTACCAGGTGTGAAACAGGGAAGGGACTCAGGTGGTATGCTAACTTGGTATAGAGCAGACCAGGAACAGGAACAGGAACATTTTATATCTGGCTAGAAATTAATTCAGAAATGACCTCAACAGAGAAAAATGTTCTCATGTGTGCTACCTATATCCCCCAATAGAATCCCCATACATTAACGATGAGAGCTTCATTAAATAGTACCCACAAAACACCAGTCTCAACGTCAACAGCGAAGAGACGACTCCGGGATGCTGGCCTTCTAGGCAGAGTTGCAAAGAAAAAGCCACATCTCAGACTGGCCAATAAAAATAAAAGATTAAGATGGGCAAAAGAACACAGAAACTGGACAGATGAACTCTGCCTCAGAACAACAGTTTTCAGCTGTGTTAACATAACTGCAAAAGGGTTTTCTAATTACCAATTAGCCTTTTAAAATGATAAATTTGGATTAGCTAACACAACGTGCCATTGGAATACAGGAGTGATGGTTGCTGATAATGGGCCTCTGTACGCCTATGTAGATATTCCATTAAAAATCAGCTACAATAGTCATTTACAACATTAACAATGTCTACACTGTATTTCTAAACAATTTAATGTTATTTTAAGTTTTTCTTTCAAAAATAAGAATATTTCTAAATAACCCCAAATATCTGAACGGTAGTGTATATAGTCAATGGTAGGCTTCGAGGGGACTGCAATGGTAGGTACACCTATAGCTCATCTCTTGGCAGTAGTACTGTAGACTACTTTATCACTGACCTCAACCCAAAGTCTCTCAGAGCGTTCACAGTCCGTCCACTGACACCCCTATCAGATCACAGCAAAATAACACTCTACTTGAACAGAGCTATGGTCAACCATGAGGCATCAAAGCCAAAGGAACTGAAAAATATTAACAAATACTTAAGGAAAGTAATGTGGAAATCTACCAAAAAACAATTAGGCAACAACAAATGCAATGGTTTGATGAAGAATGCAAAAACCTAAGAAAGAAATGGAGAAACCTATCCAACCAAAAACATAGAGACCCAGAAAACCTGAGCCTACCCCTTCACTATGGTGAATCGCTAAAACAATACAGAAATACACTACGGAAAAAGAAGGAACAGCATGTCAGAAATCAGCTCAATGTAATTGAAGAATCCATAGAATCTAACCACTTCTAAACTCTAAACAAACAACAACACAAATAGTTATCTATCCTAAATGGATAAACCACTTCTCCAATCTTTTTGGCTCTATAACAAAGAACAAACTTATTAGATCATATTAGAGACACATATTTCCCTCAGATTGCACAGACCCAAAAATAATTCGATAACAAATCCAATTTTGATAAACTCCCATATCTACTGGGTGAAATACCACAGTGTGCCATCACAGCAGAAAAGGGCCACCAGTGAAGAACAAACACCATTGTAAATCCAAACTATATTTACGTTGATTTATTTTCCCTTTTGTACTTTTGCACATCGTTACAACACATAATATGACATTTGAAATGTCATTAATATTTGGGAACTTTTTTTTTGAGTGTAATGTTTACTGTTCATTTTTAATTGTTTATTTCACTTTTGTATATGATCTACTTCACTGCTTTGACAACGTTAACATATGTTACCCATGCCAATAACTGAACTGAATGTGAGAGAGAGTGAGAGTGAGAATGAGAGTGAGAGACAGACAGACAGACAGACAGACAGACAGACAGACAGACAGACAGACAGACAGACAGACAGACAGACAGACAGACAGACAGACAGACAGAGTGAGAGAATGAGTGAGAGAAACAAACAGGGAGTCAGACAGCTAACTCTCTCATAGCAGGAAGTTCATATGGTAGGCTAATGGACTAAATCCTGGGGTCAACAGCTCTCAGGGGTGGTTGTGAGAACAGCTCTCAGTGGTGGTTGTGAGAACAGCTCTCAGGGGTTGTTATGAGAACAGCTATGAGGGGTGGTTGTGAGAACATCTCTGAGGGGTGGTTGTGAGAACAGCTATGAGGGGGGGTTGTGAGAACAGCTCTCAGGGGGGGTTGTGAGAACAGCTCTGAGGGGTGGTTGTGAGAACAGCTCTGAGGAGTGGTTGTGAGAACAGCTCTGAGGGTTGGTTGTGAGAACAGCTATGAGGGGTTGTTATGAGAACAGCTCTGAGGGGTGGTTATGAGAACAGCTCTGAGGGGTGGTTATGAGAACAGCTCTGAGGGGTGGTTGTGAGAACAGCTATGAGGGGTGGTTGTGAGAACAGCTCTGAGGGGTGGTTGTGAGAACAGCTCTGAGGGGTGGTTGTGAGAACAGCTCTGAGGGGTGGTTGTGAGAACAGCTCTGAGGGTTGGTTGTGAGAACAGCTATGAGGGGTTGTTATGAGAACAGCTCTCAGGGGTGGTTATGAGAACAGCTCTCAGGGGTGGTTGTGAGAACAGCTCTCAGGGGTGGTTGTGAGAACAGCTCTCAGGGGTGGTTGTGAGAACAGCTCTCAGGGGTGGTTGTGAGAACAGCTCTCAGGGGTGGTTATGAGAACAGCTATGAGGGGTGGTTATGAGAACAGCTCTGAGGGGTGGTTGTGAGAACAGCTCTGAGGGCTGGTTATGAGAACATCTCTCAGGGGTGGTTGTGAGAACAGCTCTGAGGGGTGGTTGTGAGAACAGCTCTGAGGGGTGGTTATGAGAACAGCTCTCAGGGGTGGTTATGAGAACAGCTCTCAGTGGTGGTTATGAGAACAGCTCTCAGGGGTGGTTATGAGAACAGCTCTCAGGGGTGGTTATGAGAACAGCTCTCAGGGGTGGTTATGAGAACAGCTCTCAGGGGTTGTTGTGAGAACAGCTCTCAGGGGTGGTTGTGAGAACAGCTCTCAGGGGTGGTTGTGAGAACAGCTATGAGGGGTGGTTGTGAGAACAGCTATAAGGGGTGGTTGTGAGAACAGCTCTCAGGGGTGGTTGTGAGAACAGCTATGAGGGGTGGTTATGAGAACAGCTCTCAGGGGTTGTTGTGAGAACAGCTCTCAGGGGTGGTTGTGAGAACAGCTCTCAGGGGTGGTTGTGAGAACAGCTCTGAGGGGTGGTTGTGAGAACAGCTATGAGGGGTGGTTGTGAGAACAGCTCTCAGGGGTGGTGTGAGTGTGTATGTGTGTGGCTGAGGAGCAGTGTGAGTGTGAATGTGTGTGGCTGAGGAGCAGTGTGAGTGTGAATGTGTGTGGCTGAGGAGCATGTCCTCACATTTTATATTTGGGAGTGTACAGTATGTGCGTGTGGCATGTGGCCGACGCGTGTTCACATGCTTGTACTTGTACTTGTACGTGTGTGCGAACAATGAGTGGGGCTGAGTCACAGTGGGTTAGCTCCAAAAAAAACATTCACCTCCACTGGGACCAGAGAGGAAAACCAGACGTGTACACACACATTCACTCACATAGAAAGGGAGATACCTAGTCAGTTGTACAACTGAATGCCTTCAACTGAAATGTGTCTTACGCATTTAACTCAACCCCTCTGAATTAAAGAGGTGGGGGGGGACTGCCTTAATTGATATCCACGTCTTATGGCGCCAGGGGTTAACTGCCTTGTTCAGGGGAATAGTGGGTTAACTGCCTTCTTCAGGGGCAGAACAACTGATTTTTACCTTGTCAGCTCGGGGGATTCGATCCAGCAAACTTTCGATTCCTGGCCCAACGCTCTAACCACTAGGCTACCTGCCGCATAACAGACTGACCAGGTGAATCCAGGTGAAAGCTATGATCCCTTATTGATGTCACTTGTTAAGTGATGAAGGGGAGGAGACAGGTTATTAAAGAAGGATTTTTAAGCCTTGAGACAATTGAGACGGATTGTATATGTGTGCCATTCAGAGGGTGAATGGGCAAGACAAAAGATTGAAGTTCCTTTGAACTGGGTAGTAGGTGCCAGGCGCACCGGTTTGTGTCAAGAACTGCACCGCTGCTGGGTTGTGTCAAGAACTGCACCGCTGCTGGGTTTTTCACGGTCAAAAGTGTCCTGTGTGGATCAAGAATGATCCACCACTCAAAGGTCATCCAGCCAACTTGACACAACTATGGGAAGCATTGGAGTCAAAATGGGCCAGCAGCCCTATGGAACCGTTTCAACACCTGGTAGAGCCCCGAAGAATTGTGGCTGTTCTGAGGGCTAATGTTTTGTACTCTCAACGTACATGTGTCTGTGTAACGGCAGTGCTCTACTAGCCAGCACTACATTAGCTCAGTCATTGAAGCCAGTGCCCCGAGGGCTGTTCCACGCTGTCACTTGGTGTTAGCCTGTTAGCATGACCCCGAGGGCTGTTCCACGCTGTCACTTGGTGTTAGCCTGTTAGCATGACCCCGAGGGCTGTTCCACGCTGTCACTTGGTGTTAGCCTGTTAGCATGACTGGTGTTAGCCTGTTAGCATGACTGGTGTTAGCCTGTTAGCATGACTGGTGTTAGCCTGTTAGCATGACTGGTGTTAGCCTGTTAGCATGACTGCCGCTGCAGAAAGAGCACAATTTCACACCCTCTGAGTGCACTGCGGTGGCTCTAGTGTAAGGGGTGTCGGTGAGTAGCGTCGAGGGGACAGGGAGAGCAGGATTGATTCTGACTCGCTAATTAGCCTGTCCATTACTAGACTGCGGCTAATGCTAGTGTAACTTCAGTGCCTAACTGCGGCTAACGTCAAGCCCTGTCCTGGCTAGAATCATTTGCTAGCTAGGTGCTATTGGTTCCAACTCATTCTCCCCATACTCTTCTTCTCTTAGCCTCGTTTCCACATCGAACGTCCTTGGAAAACAGTGACAGGTGACCTACCGGCTTGACAAATGCCTCCAATGCACCGTAACCACCCATTCATAACACCCACTGTTTGAATGAAGCTGCAAGTCCCTAAAATGATCGATGTTGGCTGCCTCCACATGTAAGCCTGCCAGTTTGTTGAGCCTGATATGTTTTTGCCTCTGTGGGGATCCAGGTCAAAGCTGGGGGCCTGCTGGGGGATTGGGAGTGACTCACGCCCCTCAAGCTGAGAGGTGGAAACCCCTGTGGTTCAGAGTCCTACCCACCCTCTGCCACTCTACCTCACAGGAAAACACTCTGACTGTAGACAGGAAACCACTCTACCTCACAGGAAAACACTCAGACTGTAGACAGGAAACCACTCTACCTCACAGGAAAACACTCAGACTGTAGACAGGAAGCCACTCTACCTCACAGGAAAACACTCAGACTGTAGACAGGAAACCACTCTGACTGTAGACAGGAAACCACTCTGACTGTAGACAGGAAAACACTCAGACTGTAGACAGGAAACCACTCTGACTGTAGACAGGAAACCACTCTGACTGTAGACAGGAAACCACTCTACCTCACAGGAAACCACTCTAACTGTAGACAGGAAGCCACTCTACCTCAAAGGAAAACACTCTGACTGTAGACAGGAAACCATTCTGACTGTAGATAGGAAGCCACTCTACCTCACAGGAAAACACTCAGACTGTAGACAGGAAACCACTCTGACTGTAGACAGGAAGCCAATCTGACTGTAGACAGGAAACCACTCTGACTGTAGACAGGAAACCACTCTGACTGTAGACAGGAAGCCACTCTGACTGTAGACAGGAAGCCACTCTGACTGTAGACAGGAAGCCACTCTGACTGTAGACAGGAAGCCACTCTACCTCACAGGAAACCACTCTGACTGTAGACAGGAAGCCACTCTACCTCACAGGAAACCACTCTGACTGTAGACAGGAAGCCACTCTGACTGTAGACAGGAAGCCACTCTGACTGTAGACAGGAAGCCACTCTGACTGTAGACAGGAAGCCACTCTGACTGTAGACAGGAAGCCACTCAGACTGTAGACAGGAAACCACTCTGACTGTAGACAGGAAGCCACTCTACCTCACAGGAAAACATTCAGACTGTAGACAGGAAGCAACTTTACCTCACAGGAAACCACTCTGACTGTAGACAGGAAGCCACTCTGACTGTAGACAGGAAGCCACTCTACCTCACAGGAAAACACTCAGACTGTAGACAGGAAACCACTCTGACTGTAGACAGGAAACCACTCTGACTGTAGACAGGAAACCACTCTGACTGTAGACAGGAAAACACTCAGACTGTAGACAGGAAACCACTCTGACTGTAGACAGGAAACCACTCTGACTGTAGACAGGAAACCACTCTGACTGTAGACAGGAAACCACTCTACCTCACAGGAAACCACTGAATGTAGACAGGAAACCATTCTGACTGTAGACAGGAAGCCACTCTGACTGTAGACAGGAAGCCACTCTGACTGTAGACAGGAAGCCACTCTGACTGTAGACAGGAAGCCACTCTACCTCACAGGAAAAAACTCTGACTGTAGACAGGAAGCCACTCTGACTGTAGACAGGAAGCCACTCTGACTGTAGACAGGAAGCCACTCTGACTGTAGACAGGAAGCCACTCTGACTGTAGACAGGAAACCACTCTGACTGTAGACAGGAAGCCACTCTACCTCACAGGAAAACATTCAGACTGTAGACAGGAAGCAACTCTACCTCACAGGAAACCACTCTGACTGTAGACAGGAAGCCACTCTGACTGTAGACAGGAAGCCACTCTGACTGTAGACAAGAAGCCACTCAGACTGTAGACAGGAAACCACTCTGACTGTAGACAGGAAGCCACTCTACCTCACAGGAAAACATTCAGACTGTAGACAGGAAGCAACTTTACCTCACAGGAAACCACTCAGACTGTAGACAGGAAACCACTCTGACTGTAGACAGGAAACCACTCTGACTGTAGACAGGAAACCACTCTGACTGTAGACAGGAAACCACTCTGACTGTAGACAGGAAACCACTCTGACTGTAGACAGGAAACCACTCTACCTCACAGGAAACCACTGACTGTAGACAGGAAACCATTCTGACTGTAGACAGGAAGCCACTCTGACTGTAGACAGGAAGCCACTCTGACTGTAGACAGGAAGCCACTCTGACTGTAGACAGGAAGCCACTCTGACTGTAGACAGGAAGCCACTCAGACTGTAGACAGGAAACCACTCAGACTGTAGACAGGAAGCCACTCTACCTCACAGGAAAACATTCAGACTGTAGACAGGAAGCAACTCTACCTCACAGGAAACCACTCTGACTGTAGACAGGAAGCCACTCTGACTGTAGACAGGAAGCCACTCTACCTCACTGGAAAACACTCAGACTGTAGACAGGAAGCCACTCTACCTCACAGGAAAACACTCAGACTGTAGACAGGAAACCACTCTGACTGTAGACAGGAAGCCACTCTACCTCACAGGAAACCACTCAGACTGTAGACAGGAAGTCACTCTGACTGTAGACAGGAAGCCACTCTGACTGTAGACAGGAAGCCACTCTGACTGTAGACAGGAAACCACTCTGACTGTAGACAGGAAGCCACTCTACCTCACAGGAAAACATTCAGACTGTAGACAGGAAGCAACTCTACCTCACAGGAAACCACTCTGACTGTAGACAGGAAGCCACTCTGACTGTAGACAGGAAGCCACTCTGACTGTAGACAGGAAGCCACTCAGACTGTAGACAGGAAACCACTCTGACTGTAGACAGGAAGCCACTCTGACTGTAGACAGGAAGCCACTCTGACTGTAGACAGGAAGCCACTCAGACTGTAGACAGGAAACCACTCTGACTGTAGACAGGAAGCCACTCTACCTCACAGGAAAACATTCAGACTGTAGACAGGAAGCAACTTTACCTCACAGGAAACCACTCTGACTGTAGACAGGAAGCCACTCTGACTGTAGACAGGAAGCCACTCTACCTCACAGGAAAACACTCAGACTGTAGACAGGAAACCACTCTGACTGTAGACAGGAAACCACTCTGACTGTAGACAGGAAACCACTCTGACTGTAGACAGGAAAACACTCAGACTGTAGACAGGAAACCACTCTGACTGTAGACAGGAAACCACTCTGACTGTAGACAGGAAACCACTCTGACTGTAGACAGGAAACCACTCTACCTCACAGGAAACCACTGACTGTAGACAGGAAACCATTCTGACTGTAGACAGGAAGCCACTCTGACTGTAGACAGGAAGCCACTCTGACTGTAGACAGGAAGCCACTCTACCTCACAGGAAAAAACTCAGACTGTAGACAGGAAACCACTCTGACTGTAGACAGGAAGCCACTCTACCTCACAGGAAAACATTCAGACTGTAGACAGGAAGCAACTCTACCTCACAGGAAACCACTCTGACTGTAGACAGGAAGCCACTCTGACTGTAGACAGGAAGCCACTCTACCTCACTGGAAAACACTCAGACTGTAGACAGGAAGCCACTCTACCTCACAGGAAAACACTCAGACTGTAGACAGGAAACCACTCTGACTGTAGACAGGAAGCCACTCTACCTCACAGGAAACCACTCAGACTGTAGACAGGAAGCCACTCTGACTGTAGACAGGAAGCCACTCTGACTGTAGACAGGAAGACTGTAGGAAGCCACTCTAAGCCACTGACTAGACAGGAAGCCACTCTGACTGTAGACAGGAAGCCACTCTGACTGTAGACAGGAAGCCACTCTGACTGTAGACAGGAAGCCACTCTGACTGTAGACAGGAAGCCACTCTGACTGTAGACAGGAAGCCACTCTGACTGTAGACAGGAAGCCACTCTGACTGTAGACAGGAAGCCACCCTGACTGTAGACAGGAAGCCACTCTGACTGTAGACAGGAAGCCACCCTGACTGTAGACAGGAAGCCACTCAGACTGTAAACAGGAAGCCACCCTGACTGTAGACAGGAAGCCACCCTGACTGTAGACAGGAAGCCACCCTGACTGTAGACAGGAAGCCACTCAGACTGTAAACAGGAAGCCACTCAGACTGTAGACAGGAAGCCACTCAGACTGTAGACAGGAAGCCACTCAGACTGTAGACAGGAAGCCACTCAGACTGTAGACAGGAAGCCACTCAGACTGTAGACAGGAAGCCACTCTGACTGAAGACAGGAAGCCACCCTGACTGTAGACAGGAAGCCACAGACTGTAGACAGGAAGCTACTCAGACTGTAGACAGGAAGCCACTCAGACTGTAGACAGGAAGCCACTCAGACTGTAGACAGGAAGCCACTCTGACTGAAGACAGGAAGCCACCCTGACTGAAGACAGGAAGCCACTCTGACTGAAGACAGGAAGCCACTCTGACTGAAGACAGGAAGCCACTCTGACTGAAGACAGGAAGCCACTCTGACTGAAGACAGGAAGCCACTCTGACTGTAGACAGGAAGCCACTCAGACTGTAGACAGGAAGCCACTCTGACTGTAGAGCTTAGGGAACCCTGCCGGGACAGTTTTACAACCTGCATCAGATGTTCAGTGTGTTTTGAGGGGGTCAATTTGAGCAAGGCAAGGAGCAGAATCGCTAATCTTGATCACATTAATAAGAGTATCTATTTTTATTGCAAGGTGATTTGTATTTCGGTGATTCTGCGCAGTTCGACTGCAGTGTAGTCGATATCAAACAAACACACACACATTCAGACACAATATGAGGAAAACAGGTTTTCAATAAAACTACTGTGTTGATTTACTTTATAATGCATCATAGATACGTATGGTTATGTAGACTCCATCCCCTTGGGTGGAAGTGCATTGTATAAAGCCAGAGAAACATATTACTCATGTCTGACTTTGGACAAACCAGTGGAGGGAACACACCCACGAGAAGTACTGTTAGGCTCTCACACACACACACACACACACACACACACACACACACACACACACACACACACACACACACACACACACAGGTGGTAAACACTAAGAACATTTTCTGCCTCATTAGCGTTGTGGTATGTGTGTGCTCGTCCGCAAGTGCATGTCTGTCCCAGTGTCTACATGTCTGTCCCAGTGTCTACATGTCTGTCCCAGTGTCTACATGTCTGTCCCAGTGTCAGAGTGTCTACATGTCCCATCTCTAACACCACATTACATTGATGACATCAGCTAATACACACACATATGCAATGGAACACGCACGCACGCACTCACTCACTCACTCACTCACTCACTCACTCACTCACTCACTCACTCACTCACTCACTCACTCACTCACTCACTCACTCACTCACTCACTCAGCCTTATTTGAGAGAAAGAGAGAGAGAGAGAGAGACACAGAGACACAGAGACACAGAGAGAGAGTGGCTGAGAAAGACCCAGAAAAAAATATGAAGCCCAAGTTGTTAGAGGTTAGTCTGACTTGGGAGTTGTCTTCAAATCAAAGCCTTCCAGGTTCAAAGTCATTAGTCTGAACTGTGCTACAATTAAACAGATCAGAAGGCTTATTTAAAAATAAATGCTTTATGAAGTTAAGAAATGCTCATGCTCGGAGTACACATAATCTGTCTGTGAATGTTGACCTGTTTAAAGGTCTTACTCACATCGGCTACAGAGAGCATGATCACACAGTCATCTGGAACAGCTGGTGCTCTCATGCATGTTTCAGTGTTACTTGCCTCGAAGCGAGCATAGAAGTAATTTAGCTCGTCTGGTAGGCTCGTGTCACTGGGCAGCTCGTGGCTGTGCTTCCCTTTGTATAGGTTCCTCCTATAAAAATTGCGTTATACTGCAGCACACCGGGCTGCTGCAGAATTCTACGGCAGGGTATTTAATTGTCAGCCATTTTCACCATTAAAGCGAGTTAGTGCTAGTTTGACCACCAGAGCGCAGATTTGAGAAGCACTTGATAGTCTTCAATATTGGCATTACTAGAGATGTTATTTTTTGTTGTAAGAACATAGTATATGGGATTGATTAAGAAATGTAGCTTAATTAATTTGATTAATATTATGGTGTTTCTATTCCAAGAAAAACAAAAAATGAAACCCTCAGGGTTTCCGTTAGGATGGAACGGAAAATATGGCTAAGGGGCATTTTCACACCGTAATTGTAGTCTAACCAATACCGAAACGGAGATTCAGTGGAAATAAAAATCTCAATCCCAGAACAACAGCAAAGGAACTTGTGAAGATGCTGGAGGAAACAGGTACAAAAGTGTCTATATCCACAGTAAAACGAGTCCAATATCGACATAACCTGAAAGGCCTCTCATCAAGGAAGAAGCCACTGCTCGAAAACCGCCATAAAAAAAGCCAGACTATTGTTTGCAACTGCACAAGGGGACAAAGATCGTACTTTTTCTGGTCTGATGGAACAAAAATAGAACTGTTTGACCATAACGACCATCCATATGTTTGGAGGAAAAAGGGGGGGCTTACAGGCTGAAGAACACCATCCCAACCATGAAGCACAGGGTGGCAGTATCATGTTGTGGGGGTGATTTGATGCAGGAGGGATTGCTGCACTTCACAAAATAGATGTCATCATGAGGATGTAAAATTATGTGGATATATTGCAGCAACATCTCAAGACATCAGTCAGGAAGTTAAAGATTGGTCGCAAATGGGTCTTTCAACTGGACAATGACCCCAAGCACACTTCCAAATTTGTGGCAAAATGGCTTAAGGACAACAACGTCAAGGTAATGGAGTGGCCATCACAAAGCCCTGACCTCAATCCTATAGAAGATTTGTGGTCAGAACTGACAAAGCGTGCGCGAGCAAGGAGGCCTACAAACCTGACTCAGTTACACCAGCTCTGTCAGGAGGAATGGGCCAAAATTTACCCAACTTATTGTGGGAAGCTTGTGGAAGGCTAGCCGAAACGTTTGACCCAAGTTAAACAATTTCAAGGCAATGCTACCAAATACTAATTGAGTGTATGTAAACTTCTGACCCACTGGGAATGTGATGAAAGAAATAACAGCTGAAATAAATAATTCTCTCTACTATTATTCTGACATTTCACATTAAATATCAGGAATTGTGAAAAACTGAGTTTAAATATATTTGGCTAAGGTGCTAAGGTGTATATAAACTTCCGACTTCAACTGTATATCCAATATACACTGCTCCAAAAAATAAAGGGAACACTAAAATAACACATCCTAGATCTGAATGAATGAAATATTCTAATTAAATACTTTTTTCTTTACATAGTTGAATGTGCTGACAACAAAATCACACAAAAATTATCAATGGAAATCAAATTGATCAACCCATGGAGGTCTGGATTTGGAGTCACACTCAAAATTAAAGTGGAAAACCACACTACAGGCTGATCCAACTTTGATGTAATGTCCTTAAAACAAGTCAAAATGAAGCTCAGTGGTGTGTGTGGCCTCCACGTGCCTTGTATGACCTCCCTACAACACCTGGGCATGCTCCTGATGAGGTGGCAGATGGTCTCCTGAGGGATCTCCTCCCAGACCTGGACTAAAGCATCCGCCAACTCCTGGACAGTCTGTGGTGCAACGTGGCGTTGGAGGAAGGAGCGAGACATGATGTCCCAGATGTGCTCAATTGGATTCAGGTCTGGGGAACGGGCGGGCCAGTCCATAGCATCAATGCCTTCCTCTTGCAGGAACTGCTGACACACTCCAGCCACATGAGGTCTAGCATTGTCTTGCATTAGGAGGAACCCAGGGCCAACCACACCAACATATGATCTCACAAGGGGTCTGAGGATCTCATCTCGGTACCTAATTGCAGTCATGCTACCTCTGGCGAGCACATGGAGGGCTGTGCGGCCCCCCAAAGAAAATGCCACCCCACACCATGACTGACCCACCGCCAAACCGGTCATGCTGGAGGATGTTGCAGGCAGCAGAACGTTCTCCACGGCGTCTCCAGATTGTCACATGTGCTCAGTGTGAACCTGCTTTCATCTGTGAAGAGCACAGGGCGCCAGTGGCGAATTTGCCAATCTTGGTGTTCTTTGGCAAATGCCAAACATCCTACACAGTGTTGGGCTGTAACCACAGCCCCCACCTGTGGACGTGGGGCCCTCATACCACCCTCATGGAGTCTGTATCTGACCGTTTGAGCAGACACATGCACATTTGTGGCCTGCTGGAGGTCATTTTGCAGGGCTCTGGCAGTGCTCCTCCTGCTCCTCCTTGCACAAAGGCGGAGGTAGCGGTCCTGCTGCTGGGTTGTTGTTGCTCTCCTCCGGCCTCCTCCACGTCTCCTGATGTACTGGCCTGTCTCTTGGTAGCGCCTCCATGCTCTGGACACTACACTGACAGACACAGCAAACCTTCTTGCCACATCTCGCATTGATGTGTCATCCTGGATGAGCTGCACTACCTGAGCCACTTGTGTGGGTTGTAGACTCCGTCTCATGCTACCACTAGAGTGAAAGCACCGCCAGCATTCAAGTGACCAAAACATCAGCCAGGAAGCATAGGAACTGAGAAGTGGTCTGTGGTCACCACCTGCAGAACCACTCCTTTATTGGGGGTGTCTTGCTAAATGCCTATAATTTCCACCTGTTGTCTATTTTCACAACAGCATGTGGAATTTATTGAATTTATTGTCAATCAGTGTTGCTTCCTAAGTGGACAGTTTGATTTCACAGAAGTGTGATTGACTTGGAGTTACATTGTGTTGTTTAAGTGTTCCCTTAATTTTTTTAAGCAGTGTATATTGTCATGCAAGAAAAATTGTTTGCAGAATTCACAGCCTGCTACGCTTGTGAAAAACAGAGTTAATAATATATCTAACGGCAGCCATCTCCTTCAGCGCCATTATTACCTATTCAGAATCTTTAGAATCTTTCAGTGGATACCTCTAACTACCAACTGTTTTAGAATCTTTCAGTGGATACCTCTAACTACCAACTGTTTTAGAATCTTTCAGTGGATACCTCTAACTACCAACTGTTTTAGAATCTTTCAGTGGATACCTCTAACTACCAACTGTTTTAGAATCTTTCAGTGGATACCTCTAACTACCAACTGTTTTAGAATCTTTCAGTGGATACCTCTAACTACCATCTGTTTTAGAATCTTTCAGTGGATACCTCTAACTACCAACTGTTTTAGAATTTTTCAGTGGATACCTCTAACTACCAACTGTTTTAGAATCTTTCAGTGGATACCTCTAACTACCAACTGTTTTAGAATCTTTCAGTGGATACCTCTAACTACCAACTGTTTTAGAATCTTTCAGTGGATACCTCTAACTACCAACTGTTTTAGAATCTTTCAGTGGATACCTCTAACTACCAACTGTTTTAGAATCTTTCAGTGGATACCTCTAACTACCAACTGTTTTAGAATCTTTCAGTGGATACCTCTAACTACCATCTGTTTTAGAATCTTTCAGTGGATACCTCTAACTACCAACTGTTTTAGAATCTTTCAGTGGATACCTCTAACTACCAACTGTTTTAGAATCTTTCAGTGGATACCTCTAACTACCATCTAAACCACATGTGGCTTTCTTTCAGGAGAATGACATCACATTCCTTTGGTAGCAGGTGCAGGTCTTCTCCAGATGGTAGGTTTGGGAGTGTGTGTGTGTGTGTGTTTGTTTTGGCTACATTGCCCTGCCAGTGTTTCCTGTTCGGGCGCAGAAGATCACACAGCGCTAGTTCTCACACACACACATACGAGCAGGTGCTTTTCTGGAGTTTTGCCCTGTGGCGGCATGCTGTAACATTCAAAAGAAGTGATGACTGACAAGGGCGTGTGTGTGGATGCGTTCTGACGTGTGCTTGCGTTACACACATTCAGGTGCACAGAATTAATTGCCTGGGTGGAAGAGACTAAGAGATGTAAAACACTGAATAGGGCCAGTGTTTTCTCCTGGTGGGGTGGAAGAGCACTGTGACATGTCTACTCCTCTCCTTCCCTGAAAGAAGGACTTTGAAGGACTGGGATGGGCCCTGCACTCCTCTAATGGGGAAGAGAACTTACTGACAAGAACAAGTAGAGCTCACCCTGAGGCCTCCTCATAGAAAAGATAGGCTGTGTTCTAGTATAATATAAATAATATGGTTTATATAGCAGGGCAGAAAAACTCCTTAGTTACATCTGACAGTCACAACGCGCACGTACACACAGCCACTGTGTTAATCAGCTCTGTGAGTGTAACCCATGAGTTCACCTGCCTACAAATGTGAGGCTGTCTCTCTGTGCCCTCTCAGCCACGGCTTCCACACACACACGTAGTAACTAGCGTTTAGCATCACGGGGTAGTCACTAGCGGTTAGCATCATGGGGTAGTCACTAGCGGTTAGCATCACGGGGTAGTCACTGGCAGTTAGCATCACGGGGTAGTCACTGGCGGTTAGCATCACAGGGTAGTCACTAGCGGTTGGCATCACGGGGTAGTCACTAGAGTTTAGCATCACGGGGTAGTCACTAGCGTTTAGCATCACGGGGTAGTCAATGGCAGTTAGCATCACGGGGTAGTCACTGGCGGTTAGCATCACGGGGTAGTCACTGGTGCTTTACGAGAGGACAGCAATAGAGTGAAGCACTTCACGATGACTCTATCGGATATGGCCAAGCCATAGCTATTGACATTAATACACCATCTGTTAAATCAAATCTATCCTGAACCACTTCAAGTTTAAGACTAAGTTTGGTCACTTTAAGTTAGCACACTTAAGGCTCCACATCAATCGATAGGAGTAGACACTCAAGACTCTAATGATGACGTACTCAGTATTTGTAATACATTTGCAAAAATGTCTAAAAAAACAGTTTTTGGTTTGTCATTACGGAGTGTTGTGTGTAGATTGATCAGCTGATATTTTATTTATTTATTTATTTCACCTTTATTTAACCAGGTAGGCAAGTTGAGAACAAGTTCTCATTTACAATTGCGACCTGAATATCTCAAAGTGCTGTACAGAAACCCAGCCTAAAACCCCAAACAGCAAGCAATGCAGGTGTAGAAGCACAGTGGCTAGGAAAAACTCCCTAGAAAGGCCAAAACCTAGGAAGAAACCTAGAGAGAAACCAGACTATGTGGGGTGGCCAGTCCTCTTCTGGCTGTGCCGGGTGGAGATTATAACAGAACATGGCCAAGATGTTCAAATGTTCATAAATGACCAGCAGGGTCAGCATGGCTCAAGCCTGATGAATTGACTGTGTTAAATGAGGCCTCTCCTCCTAGTTACACTAGTGACCATATCTCCCACACATCCCGCAAAGGTGGAGGTGTTGCTGACATTTATGATAGCAAATTTCAATTTACAAAAAAAAATGGCTGCGTTTTCATCTTTTGAGCTTCTAGTCATGAAATCTATGCAGCCTAATCGGTCACTTTTTATAGCTACTGTTTATAGGCCTCCTGGGCCGTATACAGCGTTCCTTACTGAGTTCCCTGAATTTCTATCGGACCTTGTAGTCATGGCAGATAATATTCACATTTCTGGTGACTTTAATAATCACATGGAAAAGTCTACAAACCCACTCCATCATCGACTCAGTGGGTTTTGACCAACATGTCTCTGGACATACTCACTGCCACAGTCATACTCTGGATCTAGTTTTGTCCCGTGAGTCATGCCCCGACCTAAAACACCATAGAGAACCCCCCCGTGCGGACTCCGACCGCAAAACCTGAAACCAGATGGGGAGGGTTAGGGTGGGCAACTAGCGTCGGTGGCGGCTCCGGTGCGGGATGTAGCACCCGCTCAGACCGCAGATCCTGCCATGACGCCGGGCTGAATGCCTGGACTGGGCACCGGCGCAGAGGAAGGCTCCGGCCATGGAGCGGTACTGGACGCCGTGCCTGGACTGGGCATCGGCGCAGTGGAAGGCTCCGGGCCGTGGACCTTCACTGGAAGCTCCGGGCCGTGGACCTTCACTGGAAGCTCCGGGCCGTGGACCTTCACTGGAAGCTCCGGGCCGTGGACAGTCACTGGAGGCTCTGAACCATGAACCGTCGCTGGAGGTTCCGGGCTGTAGACCGTCACTGGAGAGTGCGGGGAGCCGGCACAGGATGTACCGGGCTGGGGAGGCACACTGGAGGCCTGGTGCATGGAGCCGGCACAGGTTTCATCGGACTGATGACACGCTCTTCAGGGCGAGTGAGGGAAGCCGGCACAGGACGTACCGGGCTGGGGAGGCGGACTAGAGGCCTGGTGCGTGGAGCCGGCACAGGTTTCACTGGACTGATGACACGATCTTCAGGGCGAGTGCGGGGAGCCGGCACAGGACGTACCAGGCTGGGGAGGCGCACTGGAGACCTGGTGCGGGGAGCCGGCACAGTACGTACCGGGCTGGGAAGGCGCACTGGAGGCCTGGGGCGTGGAGCCGGCACAGGTTGCACCGGTCTGATGACACGCTCTTCAGGGCGAATGCACTGCAGAACATCTCTCATAACCAACATCTCTCTCCGATCTCCCTCCTCCAATTGCTCCATCGACTCCCAGACGGTCTCTGGCTCTCTCCTTGGCTCAGCCGACCGACCCTTGTGCCCCCCCCCCCCCAAAAAAAAATCTTGGGGTTGACCTTGGGCTGTTTGTGGCCGTGGACCCCGGCGTCGTCGCTGTTCTTCTATACCCCTTGCCGACTACCAGCAAGGAAGGGTCTCGCATCCACCCAGTATTTCCTCCCATGTCCAACTCTCCTTGCTGCTTGGTCCTGTAGTGGATATTCTGCCACATCCGTCAAATAAAAGAGTGGATCAAGGCGCAGCGTGAGTAGAGTTCCACATACAACTACAAATAACTAGGTGTCTGGTTAAATTGTTCTCTCTCCGTCCAGACTCACATTAAGCATCTCCAATCCAAAATTAAATCTAGAATCAGCTTCCTATTTCGCAACAAAGCATCCGTCACTCATGCTGCCAAACATACCCTCGTAAAACTGGGGGCTAGAGCTGATTTCAAGGTTTTACTGCTAACCTACAAAGCATTACATGGGCTTGCTCCTACCTATCTTTCCGATTTGGTCCTGCCGTACATACCTACACGTACACTACGGTCACAAGACACAGCTGGAGGCATGGCTTTCTCCTATAGAGCTCAATTTTTATGCAATGGTCTGCCTAACCATGTGAGACGCAGACTCGGTCTCGACCTTTAAGTCTTTATTGAAGACTCATCTCTTCAGTAGGTCCTATGATTGAGTGTAGTCTGGCCCAGGGGTGTAAAGGTGAACGGAAAGGCACTGGAGCGACGAACCGCCCTTGCTGTCTCTGCCTGGCCAGTTCCCCTCTCTCCACTAGTAATTCTCTGCCTCTAACCCTTTTAGGGGGGTTGAGTCACTGGCTTACTGGTGCTCTTCCATGCCGTCTCTAGGAGGGGTGCGTCACTTGAGTGGGTTGAGTCACTGGCGTGATCTTCCTGTTCGGGTTGGCGCCCCCCTCAGGTTCATGCCATGGGGGAGGTTTTCGTGGGCTATACTCAGCCTCGTCTCAGGGTAGTAGGTTGGTGGTTGAAGATATCCCTCTAGTAGTGTTTGGACTGTGCCTTGGCAAAGTGGGTGGGGTTATATCCTGCCTGTTTGGCCCTGTCTGGGGGTATCATCGGATGGGGCCACAGTGTCTCCCGACCCCTCCTGTCTCAGCCTCCAGTATTTATGCCGCAATAGTTTACGTGTCGGTGGGCTAGGGTCAGTCTGTTATATCTGGAGTATTTCTCATGTGTTATCCGGTGTCCTGTGTGAATTTAAGTATGCTCCCTCTAATTCTCTTTCTCTCTTTTTCTCTCTCTCTTTCTCTCTCTCGGAGGACCTGAGCCCTAGGACCATGCCTCAGGACTACCTGGCCTAATGACTCCTTGCTGTCCCCAGTCCACCTGGTCAGGCTGCTGCTCCAGTTTCAACTGTTCTGCCTTTGGCTATGGAATGATGACCTGTTCAATGGACATGCTATCTTGTCCCAGACCTGCTGTTTAGACTCTCTCTCTCCCGCACCTGCTGTCTCTAACTATGAATGATCGGCTATGAAAAGCCAACTGAGATTTACTCCTGAGGTGCTGACCCGTTGCATCCACTACATCCATTGTGATTATTATTATCTGACCCTGCTGGTCATCTATGAACGTGTGAACATCTTGGCCATGTTCTGTTATAATCTCCACCCGGCACAGCCAGAAGAGGACTGGCCATCCCTCAGAGCCTGTTTCCTCTCTAGGTTTTTTTCCTAGGTTCTGGCCTTTCTAGGGAGTTTTTCCTAGCCACGGTGCTTCTACATCTGCATTGCTTGCTGTTTGGGGTTTTCGGCTGGGTTTCTGTACAGCACTTTGTGACATCAGCTGGGCTTTATAAATACATTGGATTGATTGATTGACAGGGAGGAGGTGAGGGCACTCAGAGTAGTTCACCAGTCATCCTTTAGTTCACCAGTCACTTTGTGACATCAGCTGGGCTTTATAAATACATTGCATTGATTGATTGATTGATTGATTGAATACTTTCTGAAGCCACTGTATGATGAAGGCACTTTTATCTTTAATTTCATTTTTTTATTTAACCTTTATTTAACTAGGCAAGTCAGTTAAGTCACAAAATCTTATTTACAATGACGGCCTACCAAGGCCAAACCCGGACGATGCTGGGACAATTGTGCACCGGCCCTATGGGACTCCCAATCACGGCCCGGTTGTGATACAGCCTGGAAACTAACCAGGGTCTGTAGTGACGCCTATATCAGTGAGACGGAGTGCCTTAGACCGCTGCGTCACTCGGAAGCATAGATAACACTCACACCGTAACACACTCATACTTGGTACTTAGGCTTTGTGTGTCCTCCAAAACATGGGGCGTGTGCCACAGTTCTGCCAGAGAAAATAGTGGCCTTCGCCCCGTCATTGGAACAAGTTCTCCTATTAGCTCATCTCTGATGTGCAAAACCGCACCCAAAGAGCAACATGGCATAGCAGAGGTATGGATAGCCTGGGGGTAACTTCACATAGCATAGCAGAGGTATGGATATCCTGGGGGTAACTTCACATAGCATAGCAGAGGTATGGATAGCCTGGTGGTAACTTCACATAGCATAGCAGAGGTATGGATAGCCTGGTGGTAACTTCACATAGCATAGCAGAGGTATGGATAGCCTGGGGGTAACTTCACATAGAAGAGGTATGGATAGCCGGGTGGTAACTTCACATAGCATAGCAGAGGTATGGATAGCCTGGGGGTAACTTCACATAGCAGAGGTATGGATAGCCTGGTGGTAACTTCACATAGCATAGCAGAGGTATGGATAGCCTGGGGGTAACTTCACATAGCATAGCAGAGGTATGGATAGCCTGGGGGTAACTTCACATAGCAGAGGTATGGATAGCCTGGTGGTAACTTCACATAGCAGAGGTATGGATAGCCTGGGGATAACTTCACATAGCAGAGGTATGGATAGCCTGGTGGTAACTTCACATAGCAGAGGTATGGATAGCCTGGTGGTAACTTCACATAGTATAGCAGAGGTATGGATAGCCTGGGGGTAACTTCACATAGCAGAGGTATGGATAGCCTGGGGGTAACTTCACATAGCATAGCAGAGGTATGGATAGCCTGGGGGTAACTTCACATAGCATAGCAGAGGTATGGATAGCCTGGTGGTAACTTCACATAGCAGAGGTATGGATAGCCTGGTGGTAACTTCACATAGCAGAGGTATGGATAGCCTGGGGGTAACTTCACATAGCAGAGGTATGGATAGCCTGGTGGTAACTTCACATAGCAGAGGTATGGATAGCCTGGGGGTAACTTCACATAGCATAGCAGAGGTATGGATAGCCTGGGGGTAACTTCACATAGCATAGCAGAGGTATGGATAGCCTGGGGGTAACTTCACATAGCAGAGGTATGGATAGCCTGGTGGTAACTTCACATAGCAGAGGTATGGATAGCCTGGGGATAACTTCACATAGCAGAGGTATGGATAGCCTGGTGGTAACTTCACATAGCAGAGGTATGGATAGCCTGGTGGTAACTTCACATAGCATAGCAGAGGTATGGATAGCCTGGGGGTAACTTCACATAGCAGAGGTATGGATAGCCTGGGGGTAACTTCACATAGCATAGCAGAGGTATGGATAGCCTGGGGGTAACTTCACATAGCAGAGGTATGGATAGCCTGGGGGTAACTTCACATAGCAGAGGTATGGATAGCCTGGTGGTAACTTCACATAGCAGAGGTATGGATAGCCTGGGGGTAACTTCACATAGCATAGCAGAGGTATGGATAGCCTGGGGGTAACTTCACATAGCATAGCAGAGGTATGGATAGCCTGGTGGTAACTTCACATAGCAGAGGTATGGATAGCATGGTGGTAACTTCACATAGCAGAGGTATGGATAGGCTGGGGGTAACTTCACATAGCAGAGGTATGGATAGCCTGGTGGTAACTTCACATAGCAGAGGTATGGATAGCCTGGGGGTAACTTCACATAGCATAGCAGAGGTATGGATAGCCTGGGGGTAACTTCACATAGCAGAGGTATGGATAGCCTGGGGGTAACTTCACATAGCAGAGGTATGGATAGCCTGGGGGTAACTTCACATAGCAGAGGTATGGATAGCCTGGGGGTAACTTCACATAGCATAGCAGAGGTATGGATAGCCTGGTGGTAACTTCACATAGCATAGCAGAGGTATGGATAGCCTGGTGGTAACTTCACATAGCAGAGGTATGGATAGCCTGGTGGTAACTTCACATAGCAGAGGTATGGATAGCCTGGTGGTAACTTCACATAGCAGAGGTATGGATAGCCTGGGGGTAACTTCACATAGCAGAGGTATGGATAGCCTGGTGGTAACTTCACATAGCAGAGGTATGGATAGCCTGGGGGTAACTTCACATAGCATAGCAGAGGTATGGATAGCCTGGGGGTAACTTCACATAGCAGAGGTATGGATAGCCTGGTGGTAACTTCACATAGCAGAGGTATGGATAGCCTGGGGGTAACTTCACATAGCAGAGGTATGGATAGCCTGGGGGTAACTTCACATAGCATAGCAGAGGTATGGATAGCCTGGTGGTAACTTCACATAGCATAGCAGAGGTATGGATAGCCTGGTGGTAACTTCACATAGCAGAGGTATGGATAGCCTGGTGGTAACTTCACATAGCAGAGGTATGGATAGCCTGGGGGTAACTTCACATAGCATAGCAGAGGTATGGATAGCCTGGTGGTAACTTCACATAGCAGAGGTATGGATAGCCTGGGGGTAACTTCACATAGCAGAGGTATGGATAGCCTGGGGGTAACTTCACATAGCATAGCAGAGGTATGGATAGCCTGGGGGTAACTTCACATAGCATAGCAGAGGTATGGATAGCCTGGGGGTAACTTCACATAGCAGAGTTATGGATAGCCTGGGGGTAACTTCACATAGCAGAGGTATGGATAGCCTGGGGGTAACTTCACATAGCATAGCAGAGGTATGGATAGCCTGGTGGTAACTTCACATAGCAGAGGTATGGATAGCCTGGTGGTAACTTCACATAGCAGAGGTATGGATAGCCTGGTGGTAACTTCACATAGCAGAGGTATGGATAGCCTGGTGGTAACTTCACATAGCAGAGGTATGGATAGCCTGGTGGTAACTTCACATAGCAGAGGTATGGATAGCCTGGTGGTAACTTCACATAGCAGAGCAGAGGTATGGATAGCCTGGTGGTAACTTCACATAGCATAGCAGAGGTATGGATAGCCTGGGGGTAACTTCACATAGCAGAGCAGAGGTATGGATAGCCTGGTGGTAACTTCACATAGCAGAGGTATGGATAGCCTGGTGGTAACTTCACATAGCAGAGGTATGGATAGCCTGGGGGTAACTTCACATAGCAGAGGTATGGATAGCCTGGTGGTAACTTCACATAGCAGAGGTATGGATAGCCTGGTGGTAACTTCACATAGCATAGCAGAGGTATGGATAGCCTGGTGGTAACTTCACATAGCAGAGGTATGGATAGCCTGGGGGTAACTTCACATAGCAGAGGTATGGATAGCCTGGTGGTAACTTCACATAGCAGAGGTATGGATAGCCTGGTGGTAACTTCACATAGCAGAGGTATGGATAGCCTGGTGGTAACTTCACATAGCAGAGGTATGGATAGCCTGGTGGTAACTTCACATAGCAGAGGTATGGATAGCCTGGTGGTAACTTCACATAGCATAGCAGAGGTATGGATAGCCTGGGGGTAACTTCACATAGCAGAGCAGAGGTATGGATAGCCTGGTGGTAACTTCACATAGCAGAGGTATGGATAGCCTGGTGGTAACTTCACATAGCAGAGGTATGGATAGCCTGGGGTAACTTCACATAGCAGAGGTATGGATAGCCTGGGGTAACTTCACAGCATAGCAGAGGTATGGATAGCCTGGTGGTAACTTCACATAGCAGAGGTATGGATAGCCTGGTGGTAACTTCACATAGCAGAGGTATGGATAGCCTGGGGTAACTTCACATAGCAGAGGTATGGATAGCCTGGGGGTAACTTACATAGCATAGCAGAGGTATGGATAGCCTGGTGGTAACTTCACATAGCAGAGGTATGGATAGCCTGGTGGTAACTTCACATAGCAGAGGTATGGATAGCCTGGTGGTCACATAGCAGAGGTATGGATAGCCTGGTGGTAACTTCACATAGCAGAGGTATGGATAGCCTGGGGTAACTTCACATAGCATAGCAGAGGTATGGATAGCCTGGTGGTAACTTCACATAGCAGAGGTATGGATAGCCTGGTGGTAACTTCACATAGCAGAGGTATGGATAGCCTGGGGGTAACTTCACATAGCAGAGGTATGGATAGCCTGGTGGTAACTTCACATAGCAGAGGTATGGATAGCCTGGTGGTAACTTCACATAGCAGAGGTATGGATAGCCTGGGGGTAACTTCACATAGCATAGCAGAGGTATGGATAGCCTGGTGGTAACTTCACATAGCAGAGGTATGGATAGCCTGGGGGTAACTTCACATAGCAGAGGTATGGATAGCCTGGGGGTAACTTCACATAGCAGAGGTATGGATAGCCTGGGGGTAACTTCACATAGCAGAGGTATGGATAGCCTGGGGGTAACTTCACATAGCATAGCAGAGGTATGGATAGCCTGGGGGTAACTTCACATAGCAGAGGTATGGATAGCCTGGGGGTAACTTCACATAGCAGAGGTATGGATAGCCTGGTGGTAACTTCACATAGCAGAGGTATGGATAGCCTGGTGGTAACTTCACATAGCATAGCAGAGGTATGGATAGCCTGGTGGTAACTTCACATAGCAGAGGTATGGATAGCCTGGTGGTAACTTCACATAGCAGAGGTATGGATAGCCTGGGGGTAACTTCACATAGCAGAGGTATGGATAGCCTGGTGGTAACTTCACATAGCAGATAGCAGAGGTAACTTATGGATGGATAGCCTGGTGGTAACTTCACATAGCAGAGGTATGGATAGCCTGGGGTAACTTCACATAGCAGAGCAGAGGTATGGATAGCCTGGTGGTAACTTCACATAGCAGAGCAGAGGTATGGATAGCCTGGGGTAACTTCACACTGAGAGAGAGAGAGCAGAGGTATGGATAGCCTGGTGGTAACTTCACATAGCAGAGCAGAGGTATGGATAGCCTGGTGGTAACTTCACATAGCAGAGGTATGGATAGCCTGGTGGTAACTTCACATAGCAGAGGTATGGATAGCCTGGGGTAACTTCACATAGCAGAGGTATGGATAGCCTGGTGGTAACTTCACATAGCAGAGGTATGGATAGCCTGGTGGTAACTTCACATAGCAGAGGTATGGATAGCCTGGGGGTAACTTCACATAGCAGAGGTATGGATAGCCTGGTGGTAACTTCACATAGCAGAGGTATGGATAGCCTGGTGGTAACTTCACATAGCAGAGGTATGGATAGCCTGGGGGTAACTTCACATAGCAGAGATAGCCTATGGATAGCCAGAGGTATGGATAGCCTGGGGGTAACTCACATAGCATAGCAGAGGTATGGATAGCCTGGGGGTAACTTCACATAGCATAGCAGAGGTATGGATAGCCTGGTGGTAACTTCACATAGCATAGCAGAGGTATGGATAGCCTGGTGGTAACTTCACATGACACAGACAGAAACAGAAGCGAAGACTGAATGGAAGTGGTTCAGTTTAAATGCAGTATGTCAAGTATCAATCCACGAGATGAGAGAGAGAGAGAGAGAGAGAGTACAGAACTGAGAGAGAGAGAGAGTACAGAACTGAGAGAGAGAGAGAGTACAGAACTGAGAGAGAGAGAGAGAGAGTACAGAACTGAGAGAGAGAGAGAGTACAGAACTGAGAGAGAGAGAGAGTACAGAACTGAGAGAGAGAGAGAGAGTACAGAACTGAGAGAGAGAGAGAGTACAGAACTGAGAGAGAGAGAGAGTATACAGAACTGAGAGAGAGAGAGAGAGAGTATACAGAACTGAGAGAGAGAGAGAGAGAGAGTATACAGAACTGAGAGAGAGGAGAGAGAGTATACAGAACTGAGATAGTATACAGAACTGAGAGAGAGGAGAGAGAGTATACAGAACTGAGAGAGAGGAGAGAGAGTATACAGAACTGAGAGAGAGGAGAGAGAGAGAGGAGACAGAGACAGAGAGAATATACAGAACTGAGAGAGAGGAGAGAGAGTATACAGAACTGAGAGAGAGAGAGAGAGAGAGAGTATACAGAACTGAGAGAGAGAGAGAGAGAGAGAGAGTATACAGAACTGAGAGAATATACAGAACTGAGAGAGAGAGAGAGAGAGTATACAGAACTGAGAGAATATACAGAACTGAGAGAGAGAGAGAGAGAGAGAGTATACAGAACTGAGAGAGAGAGAGAGAGTATACAGAACTGAGAGAGTATACAGAACTGAGAGAGAGAGAGAGAGAGAATATACAGAACTGAGAGAGAGAGAGAGTATACAGAACTGAGAGAGAGAGAGAGAGAGTATACAGAACTGAGAGAGAGAGAGAGAGAGAGAGAGTATACAGAACTGAGAGAGTATACAGAACTGAGAGAGAGAGAGATATACAGAACTGAGAGAGAGAGAGAGTATACAGAACTGAGAGAGAGAGAGAGTATACAGAACTGAGAGTGAGAGAGAGTATACAGAACTGAGAGAGAGAGAGAGAGAGTATACAGAACTGAGAGAGAGAGAGAGAGAGAGAGAGAGAGAGAGAGAGAGAGAGAGAGAGTATACAGAACTGAGAGAGTATACAGAACTGAGAGAGAGAGAGAGAAGTAGTACTGAGAGAGAGAGAGAGTATACAGAGAGTATACAGAACTGAGAGAGAGAGAGAGAGAATATACAGAACTGAGAGAGAGAGAGAATATACAGAACTGAGAGAGAGAGAGAGTATACAGAACTGAGAGAGAGAGAGAGTATACAGAACTGAGAGAGAGAGAGAATATACAGAACTGAGAGAGAGAGAGTATACAGAACTGAGAGAGAGAGAGAGAGTATACAGAACTGAGAGAGAGAGAGAGTACAGAACTGAGAGAGAGAGAGAGTATACAGAACTGAGAGAGAGAGAGAGAGAATATACAGAACTGAGAGAGAGAGAGTATACAGAACTGAGAACTGAGAGAGAGAGAGAGAGAGTATACAGAACTGAGAATATACAGAACTGAGAGAGAGAGAGTATACAGAACTGAGAGAGAGAGAGAGAGTATACAGAACTGAGAGAGAGAGAGTATACAGAACTGAGAGAGAGAGAGTATACAGAACTGATACAGAAGAGAGAGAGAGAGTATACAGAACTGAGAGAGAGAGTATACAGAACTGAGAGAGAGAGAGTATACAGAACTGAGAGAGAGAGAGTATACAGAACTGAGAGAGAGAGAGAGAGAGAGAGAATATACAGAACTGAGAGAGAGAGAGAGAGAGAGAGTATACAGAACTGAGAGAGAGAGAGAGAGAGAGAGAATATACAGAACTGAGAGAGAGAGAGAGAGAGAGAGAGTATACAGAACTGAGAGAGAGAGAGAGTATACAGAACTGAGAGAGAGAGAGTATACAGAACTGAGAGAGAGAGAGATATACAGAACTGAGAGAGAGAGAGAGTATACAGAACTGAGAGAGAGAGAGAATATACAGAACTGAGAGAGAGAGAATATACAGAACTGAGAGAGAGAGAATATACAGAACTGAGAGAGAGAGAGTATACAGAACTGAGAGAGAGAGAGAGAGTATACAGAACTGAGAGAGAGAGAGAATATACAGAACTGAGAGAGGAGAGAGAGAGTATACAGAACTGAGAGAGAGGAGAGAGAGTATACAGAACTGAGAGAGAGGAGAGGGAGTATACAGAACTGAGAGAGAGGAGAGAGAGAGGAGAGAGAGTATACAGAACTGAGAGAGAGGAGAGAGAGAGGAGACAGAGACAGAGAAAAAATACAGAACTGAGAGAGAGAGAGAGAGAGAGTATACAGAACTGAGAGAGAGGAGAGAGAGAGGAGAGAGAGTATACAGAACTGAGAGAGGAGAGAGAGTACAGAACTGAGAGAGAGAGAGAGTACAGAACTGAGAGAGAGAGAGAGTACAGAACTGAGAGAGAGAGAGAGTACAGAACTGAGAGAGAGAGAGTACAGAAGAGAGAGAGAGAGAGTACAGAACTGAGAGAGAGAGAGTACAGAACTGAGAGAGAGAGAGAGAGTACAGAACTGAGAGTGAGAGAGAGTACAGAACTGAGAGAGAGAGAGAGAGTATACAGAACTGAGAGAGAGAGAGAGAGTACAGAACTGAGAGAGAGAGAGAGAGAGTACAGAACTGAGAGTGAGAGAGAATACAGAACTGAGAGTGAGAGAGAGAGAGTATACAGAACTGAGAGAGAGAGAGAGAAAGAGAGAGAGTATACAGAACTGAGAGAGAGAGAGAGAGTATACAGAACTGAGAGAGAGGAGAGAGAGTATACAGAACTGAGATAGTATACAGAACTGAGAGAGAGGAGAGAGAGTATACAGAACTGAGAGAGTATACAGAACTGAGAGAGAGGAGAGAGAGTATACAGAACTGAGAGAGAGGAGAGAGAGAGAGGAGACAGAGACAGAGAGAATATACAGAACTGAGAGAGAGGAGAGAGAGTATACAGAACTGAGAGAGAGAGAGAGAGAGTATACAGAACTGAGAGAGAGAGAGAGAGAGAGAGTATACAGAACTGAGAGAATATACAGAACTGAGAGAGAGAGAGAGAGAGAGAACTGAGAGAATATACAGAACTGAGAGAGAGAGAGAGAGAGAGAGAGTATACAGAAGAGATAGTATACAGAACTGAGAGAGAGAGAGAGAGAGAGTATACAGAACTGAGAGAGAGAGAGAGAGTATACAGAACTGAGAGAGAGAGAGAGAGTATACAGAACTGAGAGAGAGAGAGAGAAAGTATACAGAACTGAGAGAGTATACAGAACTGAGAGAGAGAGAGAGGGAGAGAGAGAGAGAGAGAGAGAGTATACAGAACTGAGAGAGAGAGAGAGAGAGAGAGTATACAGAACTGAGAGAGAGAGAGAGAGAGAGTATACAGAACTGAGAGAGTATACAGAACTGAGAGAGAGAGAGAGAGAGAGTATACAGAACTGAGAGAGTATACAGAACTGAGAGAGAGAGAGAGAGAGAGTATACAGAACTGAGAGAGAGAATATACAGAACTGAGAGAGAGAGAGAGAGTATACAGAACTGAGAGAGAGAGAGTATACAGAACTGAGAGAGAGAGAGAGAGAGAGAATATACAGAACTGAGAGAGAGAGAGAGAGAGAGAGTATACAGAACTGAGAGAGAGAGAGAGTATACAGAACTGAGAGAGAGAGAGAGAGAGAGAGAGAATATACAGAACTGAGAGAGAGAGAGAGAGAGAGAGAGAGAGACAGAGAGAGAGAGAGAGAGTATACAGAACTGAGAGAGAGAGAGAGAGAGTATACAGAACTGAGAGAGAGAGTATACAGAACTGAGAGAGAGAGAGAGAGAGTATACAGAACTGAGAGAGAGAGTATACAGAACTGAGAGAGAGAGAGAGTATACAGAACTGAGAGAGAGAATACAGAAGAGTATACAGAACTGAGAGAGAGAGAGAGAGAGTATACAGAACTGAGAGAGAGAGAGAATATACATAGAGAGAGAGAGAACTACAGAACTGAGAGAGAGAGAGTATACAGAACTGAGAGAGAGAGAGAGAGAGTATACAGAACTGAGAGAGAGAGAGAGAATATACAGAACTGAGAGAGAGAGAGAGAGTATACAGAACTGAGAGAGAGAGAGAGAGAGTATACAGAACTGAGAGAGAGAGAGAGAGTATACAGAACTGAGAGAGAGAGAGAGAGTATACAGAACTGAGAGAGAGAGAGAATATACAGAACTGAGAGAGAGAGAATATACAGAACTGAGAGAGAGAGAGTATACAGAACTGAGAGAGAGGAGAGAGAGTATACAGAACTGAGAGAGAGAGAATATACAGAACTGAGAGAGAGGAGAGAGAGTATACAGAACTGAGAGAGAGGAGAGAGTATACAGAGAGAGAGAGAGAGAGTATACAGAACTGAGAGAGAGAGAGAGAGTATACAGAACTGAGAGAGAGAGAGAGAGATACAGAACTGAGAGAGAGAGAGTACAGAACTGAGAGAGAGAGATATACAGAACTGAGAGAGAGAGAATATACAGAACTGAGAGAGAGAGAGAGACACAGAACTGAGAGAGAGAGAGAGAGTACAGAAAGAGAGAGAGAGAGAGTATACAGAACTGAGAGAGAGAGAGTATACAGAACTGAGAGAGAGAGAGAGTATACAGAACTGAGAGAGAGAGAGAGAGTACAGAACTGAGAGAGAGAGAGAGTATACAGAACTGAGAGAGAGAGAGAATACAGAACTGAGAGAGAGAGAGTATACAGAACTGAGAGAGAGAGAGTATACAGAACTGAGAGAGAGGAGAGAGAGTATACAGAACTGAGAGAGAGAACTATACAGAAGAGAGAGAGAGAGAGAGAGTACAGAACTGAGAGAGAGAGAGAGAGAGAGAGTATACAGAACTGAGAGAGAGAGAGAGAGAGTATACAGAACTGAGAAGAGAGAGAGTATACAGAACTGAGAGAGAGAGAGAGAACTGAGAGAGAGTATACAGAACTGAGAGAGAGAGAGAATATACAGAACTGAGAGAGAGAGAGTATACAGAACTGAGAGAGAGAGAGATACAGAACTGAGAGAGAGAGAGTATACAGAACTGAGAGAATATACAGAAGAGAGAGAGAGAATATACAGAACTGAGAGAGAGTATACAGAACTGAGAGAGAGAGAGAGAGTATACAGAACTGAGAGAGAGAGAATATACAGAACTGAGAGAGAGAGAGAGAGAGTATACAGAACTGAGAGAGAGAGAGAGAGAGTATACAGAACTGAGAGAGAGAGAGAGAGTATACAGAACTGAGAGAGAAGAGAGAGAGTATACAGAACTGAGAGAGAGAGAGAGAATATACAGAACTGAGAGAGAGAGAGAACTGAGAGAGAGAGAGTATACAGAACTGAGAGAGAGAGAGAGAGAGTAGTATACAGAACTGAGAGAGAGAGAATATACAGAACTGAGAGAGAGAGAGAGTATACAGAACTGAGAGAGAGAGAGAGAGTATACAGAACTGAGAGAGAGAGAGAGAGTATACAGAACTGAGAGAGAGAGAGAGAGAGAGAGAGAAAAATACAGAACTGAGAGAGAGAGAGAGAGAGAGAGAGAGTATACAGAACTGAGAGAGAGGAGAGAGAGAGAGAGAGAGTATACAGAACTGAGAGAGAGAGAGAGTATACAGAAGAGAGAGAGAGAGAGTATACAGAACTGAGAGAGAGAGAGTACAGAACTGAGAGAGAGAGAGAGTACAGAACTACAGAACTGAGAGAGAGAGAGAGTACAGAACTGAGAGAGAGAGAGAGAGTATACAGAACTGAGAGAGAGATACAGAACTGAGAGAGAGAGAGAGTATACAGAACTGAGAGAGAGAGAGAGTATACAGAACTGAGAAGAGAGAGAGAGAGTATACAGAACTGAGAGAGAGAGAGAGTATACAGAACTGAGAGAGAGAGAGAGAGAGTATACAGAACTGAGAAGAGAGAGAGAGAGTATACAGAAGAGAGAGAGTATACAGAACTGAGAGAGAGAGAGAGTATACAGAACAGAACTGAGAGAGAGAGAGAGAGTATACAGAACAGAGACAGAGAATATACAGAACTGAGAGAGAGAGTATACAGAACTGAGAGAGAGAGAGAGTATACAGAACTGAGAGAGAGAGAGAGAGAATATACAGAACTGAGAGAGAGAGAGAGAGTATACAGAACTGAGAGAGAGAGTATACAGAACTGAGAGAGAGAGAGAGTATACAGAACTGAGAGAGAGAGAGTATACAGAGAGAGAGAGTATACAGAACTGAGAGAGAGAGAGTATACAGAACTGAGAGAGAGAGAGTATACAGAACTGAGAGAGAGAGAGAGTATACAGAACTGAGAGAGAGAGAGAGAGAGAATATACAGAACTGAGAGAGAGAGAGAGAGAGAGTATACAGAACTGAGAGAGAGAGAGAGAGAGAGAGAATATACAGAACTGAGAGAGAGAGAGAGAGAGAGTATACAGAAGAGAGAGAGAGTATACAGAACTGAGAGAGAGAGAGAGTATACAGAACTGAGAGAGAGAGAGAGAGAGTATACAGAACTGAGAGAGAGAGAGAGAGATATATACAGAACTGAGAGAGAGAGAGAGAGTATACAGAAGAGAGAGAGAACTGAGAGAGAGAGAGTATACAGAACTGAGAGAGAGAGAGTATACAGAACTGAGAGAGAGGAGAGAGAGTATACAGAACTGAGAGAGAGAGAATATACAGAACTGAGAGAGAGGAGAGAGAGTATACAGAACTGAGAGAGAGGAGAGAGAGTATACAGAACTGAGAGAGAGGAGAGGGAGTATACAGAACTGAGAGAGAGGAGAGGAGAGTATACAGAACTGAGAGAGAGAGAGAGAGAGGAGAGAGAGTATACAGAACTGAGAGAGAGGAGAGAGAGAGGAGACAGAGACAGAGAAAAAATACAGAACTGAGAGAGAGAGAGAGAGAGAGAGAATACAGAACTGAGAGAGAGGAGAGAGAGAGGAGAGAGAGTATACAGAACTGAGAGAGGAGAGAGAGTACAGAACTGAGAGAGAGAGAGAGAGAGTACAGAACTGAGAGAGAGAGAGAGAGTACAGAACTGAGAGAGAGAGAGAGTACAGAACTGAGAGAGAGAGTACAGAACTGAGAGAGAGAGAGACAGAACTGAGAGAGAGAGAGAGAGTACAGAACTGAGAGTGAGAGAGAATACAGAACTGAGAGTGAGAGAGAGAGAGTATACAGAACTGAGAGAGAGAGAGAGAGAGAGAGTATACAGAACTGAGAGAGAGAGAGAGAGTATACAGAACTGAGAGAGAGAGAGAGAGACAGAGTACAGAGAGAGAGAGAGAGAGTATACAGAACTGAGAGTGAGAGAGAGAGTATACAGAACTGAGAGAGAGGAGAGAGAGAGAGAGAGAGAGAGAGAGTATACAGAACTGAGAGAGAGAGAGAGAGTATACAGAACTGAGAGAGAGGAGAGAGAGTATACAGAACTGAGATAGTATACAGAACTGAGAGAGAGGAGAGAGAGTATACAGAACTGAGAGAGTATACAGAACTGAGAGAGAGGAGAGAGAGTATACAGAACTGAGAGAGAGGAGAGAGAGAGAGGAGACAGAGACAGAGAGAATATACAGAACTGAGAGAGAGGAGAGAGAGTATACAGAACTGAGAGAGAGAGAGAGAGAGAGAGTATACAGAATTGAGAGAGAGAGAGAGAGAGAGAGTATACAGAACTGAGAGAATATACAGAACTGAGAGAGAGAGAGAGAGTATACAGAACTGAGAGAATATACAGAACTGAGAGAGAGAGAGAGAGAGAGAGTATACAGAACTGAGAGAGAGAGAGAGAGTATACAGAACTGAGAGAGAGAGAGAGAGAGAATATACAGAACTGAGAGAGAGAGAGAGTATACAGAACTGAGAGAGAGAGAGAGAGAGAGAGTATACAGAACTGAGAGAGAGAGAGAGAGAAAGTATACAGAACTGAGAGAGTATACAGAACTGAGAGAGAGAGAGAGAGAGAGGAGAGAGAGAGAGAGAGAGAGAGTATACAGAACTGAGAGAGAGAGAGAGAGAGAGAGAGAGTATACAGAACTGAGAGAGAGAGAGAGAGAGAGTATACAGAACTGAGAGAGAGAGAGAGAGAGA
Source organism: Oncorhynchus nerka (assembly GCF_034236695.1). Lineage (NCBI taxonomy): Eukaryota > Metazoa > Chordata > Actinopteri > Salmoniformes > Salmonidae > Oncorhynchus > Oncorhynchus nerka. The sequence goes on along the minus strand of NC_088412.1, from coordinate 11,927,852 downwards.
ATATACAGAACTGAGAGAGAGAGAGAGAGAGAGTATACAGAACTGAGAGAGAGAGAGAGAGAGAGTATACAGAACTGAGAGAGAGAGAGAGAGAGTATACAGAACTGAGAGAGAGAGAGAGAGTATACAGAACTGAGAGAGAGAGAGAGTATACAGAACTGAGAGAGAGAGAGTATACAGAAGAGAGAGAGAGAGAGTATACAGAACTGAGAGAGAGGAGAGAGAGTATACAGAGAGAGAGAGAGATACAGAACTGAGAGAGAGAGAGAGAGAGAGAGAGTATACAGAACTGAGAGAGAGAGAGAGAGAGAGAGAGAGAGTATACAGAACTGAGAGAGAGAGAGAGAGAGAGAGAGTATACAGAACTGAGAGAGAGAGAGAGAGTATACAGAACAGAAGAGAGAGAATACAGAAGAGAGAGAGAGTATACAGAACTGAGAGAGAGAACTGAGAGAGAGATATACAGAAGAGAGAGAGTATACAGAACTGAGAGAGAGAGAATATACAGAACTGAGAGAGAGAGTATACAGAACTGAGAGAGAGAGATATACAGAACTGAGAGAGAGAGAGAGAGTATACAGAACTAGAGAGAGAGAGTATACAGAACTGAGAGAGAGAGAGAGTATACAGAACTGAGAGAGAGAAGTATACAGAAGAGAGAGAGAGTATACAGAACTGAGAGAGAGTATACAGAGAGAGAGAGATATACAGAACTGAGAGAGAGAGAGAGAGTATACAGAACTGAGAGAGAGAGAGAGAGAGTATACAGAACTGAGAGAGAGAGAGAGAGTATACAGAACTGAGAGAGAGGAGAGAGAGAGTATACAGAACTGAGAGAGAGAGTATACAGACTGACTGAGAGAGAGAGAGAGTATACAGAACTGAGAGAGAGAGAGGAGAGAGTATACAGAACTGAGAGAGAGAGAGAGAGAGAGAGAGAGACAGAGAGAGTATACAGAACTGAGAGAGAGAGAGAGAGAGATACAGAACTGAGAGAGTATACAGAAGAGAGAGAGAGAGTATACAGAACTGAGAGAGAGAGAGAGTACAGAACTGAGAGAGAGAGAGAGTATACAGAACTGAGAGAGAGAGAGAGAAGTACAGAACTGAGAGAGAGAGAGAGAGAGTATACAGAACTGAGAGAGAGAGAGAGTATACAGAACTGAGAGAGAGAGAGAATATACAGAACTGAGAGAGAGAGAGAGAGAGTATACAGAACTGAGAGAGAGAGAGAGAGTATACAGAACAGAACTGAGAGAGAGAGAGAGAGAGTATACAGAACTGAGAGAGAGAGAGTATACAGAACTGAGAGTGAGAATACAGAAGAGAGAGAGAGAGAGAGTATACAGAACTGAGAGAGAGAGAGAGAGAGAGAGTATACAGAACTGAGAGAGAGAGAATATACAGAACTGAGAGAGAGAGAGAGTATACAGAACTGAGAGAGAGAGAGAGAGAGTATACAGAACTGAGAGAGAGAGAGAGAGAGTATACAGAACTGAGAGAGAGAGAGAGAGAGAGAGTATACAGAACTGAGAGAGAGAGAGAGTATACAGAACTGAGAGAGAGAGAGAGAGAGTATACAGAACTGAGAGAGAGAGAGAGAGTATACAGAACTGAGAGAGTATACAGAACTGAGAGAGAGAGAGAGAGAATATACAGAACTGAGAGAGAGAGAGAGTATACAGAACTGAGAGAGAGAGAGAGAGAGGAGAACAGAACAGAGAGAATATACAGAACTGAGAGAGAGGAGAGAGAGTATACAGAACTGAGAGAGAGAGAGTATACAGAAGAGAGTATACAGAACTGAGAGAGAGAGAGAATATACAGAACTGAGAGAGAGAGAGAGAGTATACAGAACTATACAGAAGAGAGAGAGAGAACTGAGAGAGAGAGAGAGAGAGAGAGAGAGTATACAGAACTGAGAGAGAGAGAGAGAGAGAGAGAGAGTATACAGAACTGAGAGAGAGAGAGAGAGTATACAGAAGAGAGAGAGAGTATACAGAACTGAGAGAGACTGAGAGAGAGTATACAGAAGAGAGAGAGTATACAGAACTGTATACAGAAGAGAGAGAGAGAGTATACAGAACTGAGAGAATATACAGAACTGAGAGAGAGAGAGAGAGAGTATACAGAACTGAGAGAGAGAGAGAGAGTATACAGAACTGAGAGAGAGAGAGAGAGTATACAGAACTGAGAGAGAGAGAGAGAGTATACAGAACTGAGAGAGAGAGAAGAGAACTGAGAGAGAGAGAGAGAGAGAGAGAGAGTATACAGAACTGAGAGAGAGAGAGAGAGAGAGAGTATACAGAACTGAGAGTATACAGAACTGAGAGAGAGAGAGAGAGAGAGTATACAGAACTGAGAGACTGATATACAGAGAGAGAGAGAGAATATACAGAACTGAGAGAGTATACAGAACTGAGAGAGAGTATACAGAACTGAGAGAGAGAGACAGAACTGAGAGAGTATACAGAACTGAGAGAGAGAGAGAGAGAGAGTATACAGAACTGAGAGAGAGAGAGAGAGAGTATACAGAACTGAGAGAGAGAGGAGAGAGAGTATACAGAACTGAGAGAGAAGAGAGAAGTATACAGAACTGAGAGAGAGAGAGAGAGTATACAGAACTGAGAGAGTATACAGAACTGAGAGAGAGTAGTATACAGAACTGAGAGAGAGAGAGAGAGAGAGAGAGTATACAGAACTGAGAGAGAGAGAGAGAGGAGACAGAGACAGAGAGAAAATACAGAACTGAGAGAGAGAGAGAGAGAGAGAGTATACAGAACTGAGAGAGAGAGAGAGAGAGTATACAGAACTGAGAGAGAGAGAGAGAGAGAGAGAGAGAGAGAACTGACAGAACTGAGAGAGAGAGAGAGAGTATACAGAACTGAGAGAGTATACAGAACTGAGAGAGAGAGAGAGAGAGACAGAGACAGAGAGAATATACAGAACTGAGAGAGAGAGAGAGTATACAGAGAGAGAGTATACAGAATTGGAGTGAGAGAGAGAGAGAGAGTATACAGAACTGAGAGAGAGAGAGAGTATACAGAACTGAGAGAGAGAGAGAGTATACAGAACAGAACTGAGAGAGAGAGAGAGAGAGAGAGTATACAGAACTGAGAGAGTATACAGAACTGAGAGAGAGAGAGAGAGAGAGAGAGTATACAGAACTGAGAGAGTATACAGAACTGAGAGAGAGAGAGAGAGTATACAGAACTGAGAGAGTATACAGAACTGAGAGAGAGAGAGAGAATATACAGAACTGAGAGAGAGAGAGAGTATACAGAACTGAGAGAGAGAGAGAGTATACAGAACTGAGAGAGAGAGAGAGAGAGAGAGTATACAGAACAGAACTGAGAGAGAGAGAGAGTATACAGAACTGAGAGAGAGAGAGAGAGTATACAGAACTGAGAGAGAGAGAGAGAGTATACAGAACTGAGAGAGAGAGAGTATACAGAACTGAGAGAGAGAGAGAGTATACAGAACTGAGAGAGAGAGAGTATACAGAACTGAGAGAGAGAGAGAGAGAGAGTATACAGAACTGAGAGAGAGAGAGAGAGAGAGTATACAGAACTGAGAGAGAGAGAGAGAGTATACAGAACTGAGAGAGAGAGAGAGAGAGTATACAGAACTGAGAGAGAGAGAGAGAGAGTATACAGAACTGAGAGAGAGAGAGAGAGTATACAGAACTGAGAGAGAGAGAGAGAGTATACAGAACTGAGAGAGAGAGAGAGAGAGGAGAGAGAGAGAGAGAGAATATACAGAACTGAGAGAGAGAGAGAGAGTATACAGAACTGAGAGAAAGAATACAGAACTGAGAGAGAGAGAGAGTATACAGAACTGAGAGAGAGAGAGAGAGTATACAGAACTGAGAGAGAGAGAGAGAGAGTATACAGAACTGAGAGAGAGAGAGAGTATACAGAACTGAGAGAGAGAGAGAGAGTATACAGAACTGAGAGAGAGAGAGAGTATACAGAACTGAGAGAGAGAGAGTATACAGAACTGAGAGAGAGGAGAGAGAGTATACAGAACTGAGAGAGAGAGAGAGAGTATACAGAACTGAGAGAGAGGAGAGAGAGAGGAGAGAGAGAGAGAGAGAATATACAGAACTGAGAGAGAGGAGTCAGAGAGAGGAGACAGAGACAGAGAAAAAATACAGAACTGAGAGAGAGAGAGAGAGAGAGAGTATACAGAACTGAGAGAGAGGAGAGAGAGAGGAGAGAGAGTATACAGAACTGAGAGAGAGGAGAGAGAGAGGAGAGAGAGTATACAGAACTGAGAGAGAGAGAGAGAGTATACAGAACTGAGAGAGAGGAGAGAGAGTATACAGAACTGAGAGAGAGAGAGAGATACAGAAGAGAGAGACTGAGAGAGAGACTGAGAGAGAGGAGAGAGAGTATACAGAACTGAGAGAGAGGAGAGAGAGTATACAGAACTGAGAGAGAGAGAGAATATACAGAACTGAGAGAGAGGAGTCAGAGAGAGGAGACAGAGACAGAGAGAATATACAGAACTGAGAGAGAGGAGTCAGAGAGAGGAGACAGAGACAGAGAGGAGTCAGGAGTCAGAGAGAGAGAGAGAGTGATGTGAGCCAAAAGGTAGCCGACACTCTATGCTGTGCTAGACTAATTAGCGTCCTGAAAAAGCCGGAGCGTGTACTGTATATAATTCAACAGAGAGACGGTGGGAGAGCATTATAATGGCTTCGAGCCTTCACCTCCTCGCTGACTAGGTTTGTAACACAGCGTGTGTACCCTGGTTAGAAGTAACTCACTATAAAAGGAATAGGATGCCATTTGGGACTGCAGCCAGAGACTGGGGTAGTGTGAGGTGACAGTCTGAAAGAAGAGACTGGGGTAGTGTGAGGTGACAGAGTCTGAGAGAAGAGACTGGGGTAGTGTGAGGTGACGGAGTCTGAAAGAAGAGACTGGGGTAGTGTGAGGTGACGGAGTCTGAAAGAAGAGACTGGGGTAGTGTGAGGTGACGGAGTCTGAAAGAAGAGACTGGGGTAGTGTGAGGAGACGGAGTCTGAAAGAAGAGACTGGGGTAGTGTGAGGTGACAGAGTCTGAGAGAAGAGACTGGGGTAGTGTGAGGTGACAGAGTCTGAGAGAAGAGACCACAGGGTAGTGTGAGGAGACGGAGTCTGAGAGAAGAGACTGGGGTAGTGTGAGGTGACAGAGTCTGAGAGAAGAGACTGGGGTAGTGTGAGGAGACAGAGTCTGAAAGAAGAGACCACAGGGTAGTGTGAGGAGACGGAGTCTGAAAGAAGAGACCACAGGGTAGTGTGAGGAGACGGAGTCTGAAAGAAGAGACCACAGGGTAGTGTGAGGAGACTGAGTCTGAAAGAAGAGACCACAGGGTAGTGTGAGGTGACAGAGTCTGAAAGAAGAGACCACAGGGTAGTGTGAGGAGACGGAGTCTGAAAGAAGAGACTGGGGTAGTGTGAGGTGACGGAGTCTGAAAGAACGACTCTGCTGTAATGGAATGGAGCCTCAGGGGCTTAATGTGCTGCAGAACCAGACTGTAAAAGGACCCTGGGAGTATTTTGTAGAGGGGGAAGTAGTGGGGAGAAATATGCTAAATAATGGCAGCTGTAAGGAAAAGGATGAAGAATACTTTTTCTATTTCATCTTTATTTAAACTAGGCAAATCAGTTCAGAACAAATTCTTATTTTCCAATGACCCCCCCCGGCCAAACCCTCCCCTAACCCAATTGTGTGCCGCCCTATGGGACTTCCGATCACGGCCGATTGTGATACAGCCCGAAAATGACCCAGGGTGTCTGTAGTGATGCCTCTAGCACTTAGATGCAGTGCCTTAGACCGCTGCGCCACTCGGGAGCCCCCCGAGTGATGATGACGATGATGGGTAGTGGAGTGATTTGTCACATAAATTATACAAATGTTTCTTCAGTATAGGACTGGTCGATGTTTTGGTGATTCATGCCCATCTCAGAGAACTAATCCACTGCAGAGACCGCGGGGACGTCACTGTCCAAGAAGAAGGGGAATGTGGTTAAGATACACTATGTATGTCTCCCTCCAGAATATGCTCTCTACCACCAATTTGTGCACATTCATTGTTTCATAACATCCCTGTGTGAATTGTTTTGCATTTTGATTGTTAGTGTCTATCAATTAATTCCCCATTACATATATCAACAGTACTACACACTAATTCCTAATCTACAATGTTTTTTTGGTTACTGTACAATTTTGTTAATTCATTCAATATATTATTATTCCATACTTTTACCGTTCTCACTGTCTTTTGTTTGGAGCGCTCCTGTCAATGCTGAGTAAGGACGCACAGCTGATTACGCATAGAAGTAGAACTGGAGGCTACCTGATTACACATAGAAGTAGGACTAGAGGCTACCTGATTACACATAGAAGTAGGACTAGAGGCTACCTGATTACACATAGAAGTAGGACTAGAGGCTACCTGATTACACATAGAAGTAGGACTAGAGGCTACCTGATTACACATAGAAGTAGGACTAGAGGCTACCTGATTACACATAGAAGTAGGACTAGAGGCTACCTGATTACACATAGAAGTAGAACTGGAGGCTACCTGATTACACATAGAAGTAGGACTAGAGGCTACCTGATTACACATAGAAGTAGGACTAGAGGCTACCTGATTACGCATAGAAGTAGGACTAGAGGCTACCTGATTACACATAGAAGTAGGACTAGAGGCTACCTGATTACACATAGAAGTAGGACTAGAGGCTACCTGATTACACATAGAAGTAGGACTAGAGGCTACCTGATTACACATAGAAGTAGGACTAGAGGCTACCTGATTACACATAGAAGTAGGACTAGAGGCTACCTGATTACACATAGAAGTAGGACTAGAGGCTACCTGATTACACATAGAAGTAGGACTAGAGGCTACCTGATTACGCATAGAAGTAGGACTAGAGGCTACCTGATTACACATAGAAGTAGGACTAGAGGCTACCTGATTACACATAGCAGTAGGACTAGAGGCTACCTGATGACACATAGAAGTAGGACTAGAGGCTACCTGATTACGCATAGAAGTAGGACTAGAGGCTACCTGATTACACATAGAAGTAGGACTAGAGGCTACCTGATTACACATAGCAGTAGGACTAGAGGCTACCTGATGACACATAGAAGTAGGACTAGAGGCTACCTGATTACACATAGAAGTAGGACTAGAGGCTACCTGATTACACATAGAAGTAGGACTAGAGGCTACCTGATTACACATAGAAGTAGGACTAGAGGCTACCTGATTACACATAGAAGTAGGACTAGAGGCTACCTGATTACACATAGAAGTAGGACTAGAGGCTACCTGATTACACATAGAAGTAGGACTAGAGGCTACCTGATTACACATAGAAGTAGGACTAGAGGCTACCTGATTACACATAGAAGTAGGACTAGAGGCTACCTGATTACACATAGAAGTAGGACTAGAGGCTACCTGATTACACATAGAAGTAGGACTAGAGGCTACCTGATTACACATAGAAGTAGGACTAGAGGCTACCTGATTACACATAGAAGTAGGACTAGAGGCTACCTGATTACACATAGAAGTAGGACTAGAGGCTACCTGATTACACATAGAAGTGGGACTAGAGGCTACCTGATTACACATAGAAGTAGGACTAGAGGCTACCTGATTACACATAGAAGTAGGACTAGAGGCTACCTGATTACACATAGAAGTAGGACTAGAGGCTACCTGATTACACATAGAAGTAGGACTAGAGGCTACCTGATTACGCATAGAAGTAGGACTAGAGGCTACCTGATTACACATAGAAGTAGGACTAGAGGCTACCTGATTACACATAGAAGTAGGACTAGAGGCTACCTGATTACACATAGAAGTAGGACTAGAGGCTACCTGATTACACATAGAAGTAGGACTAGAGGCTACCTGATTACACATAGAAGTAGGACTAGAGGCTACCTGATTACACATAGAAGTAGGACTAGAGGCTACCTGGCCTATGTGCAAAATGTAGACATATACAGTGCATCAGAATGTATTCAGACCCCTTCCCTTTTTCTACATTTTGTTACGCTACAGCCTTATTCTAAAATGGATTTAATAAAACTAAAAAATCTCATTAATCTACACGAAATACCTCATAATGACAAAGCAAAAACAGGTTTTTAGAAAATGTTTGCTGATTTATTGAAAATAAAAAACAGAAATACCTTATTTACGTAAGAATTCAGACCCTTTGCTATGAGACTCTAAAATGAGCTCAGGTGCATCCTGTTTTCCATTGATCATCATTGAGCTGTCATTGAGCTGTCATTGTGGGTGATTGTGTGTAGATTGACCAGGGGGGGGAGAAAACTATTGAATCAATTTTAGAATAAGGGTGTAACGTAACAAAATGTGGAAAAAGTCAAGAGTCTGAATACTTTCCAAATGCACTGTAAATGTGCCCATTTGGGGATCTGATAGTATTTCTGATTGGCTTAATGCACCACCACTAATGAGCTGATAGTATTTCTGATTGGCTTAATGCACCACCACTAATGAGCTGATAGTATTTCTGATTGGCTTAATGCACCACCACTAATGAGCTGATAGTATTTCTGATTGGCTTAATGCACCACCACTAATGAGCTGATAGTATTTCTGATTGGCTTAATGCACCACCACTAATGAGCTGATAGTATTTCTGATTGGCTTAATGCACCACCACTAATGAGCTGATAGTATTTCTGATTGGCTTAATGCACCACCACTAATGAGCTGATAGTATTTCTGATTGGCTTAATACACCACCACTAATGAGCTGATAGTATGTCTGATTGGCTTAATGCACCACCACTAATGAGCTGATAGTATTTCTGATTGGCTTAATGCACCACCACTAATGAGCTGATAGTATTTCTGATTGGCTTAATGCACCACCACTAATGAGCTGTGGAGCGTTTCAAAGTCATGTTTTCTTCACCTCAAACAGCAGGCAAACAAAGTGTGTTTTTACATCCATTGAGAAGGACAATAGTTCCTCAATGTATTTGAAAAGATCTTTCCAGCTCTCTCCGTTTTGGTAACCACTCAGCGTGAAAGGGGAACATGTCATGATCCGATCCAGTGGAAACACAAGCCTACCTGATGAGCCCTTCTTCTTTGTTAAAATAGCCTACAGCCGTGTCCGTCCCTAGCTCACTGACGCGGTTAACTTGGTCGTGTCTACACTTGACACTTACATGACACTTCTGCTATCAGAATTACGAAGCTCGCATTGCAAAGCTATCCTAACAGTAGACCTGTTTCCTCAAAGCTATAGTTACAGACTGCATGATATCTCAAAGCTATAGTTACAGTAGGCCTGTTATCTCATAGCTATCCTAACAGTAGGCCTGTTATCTCATAGCTATCCTAACAGCAGGCCTGTTATCTCAAAGCTATAGTTACAGCAGGCCTGTTATCTCATAGCTATCCTAACAGTAGGCCTGTTACCTCAAAGCTATCCTAACAGTAGGCCTGTTATCTCAAAGCTATCCTAACAGTAGGCCTGTTATCTCAAAGATAGTTGCAGCAGGCCTGTTACCTCAAAGCTATCCTAACAGTAGGCCTGTTACCTCAAAGCTATCCTAACAGTAGGCCTGTTACCTCAAAGCTATCCTAACAGTAGGCATGTTATCTCAAAGCTATCCTAACAGTAGGCCTGTTACCTCAAAGCTATCCTAACAGTAGGCCTGTTATCTCATAGCTATCCTAACAGTAGGCCTGTTATCTCAAAGCTATCCTAACAGCAGGCCTGTTATCTCACAGCTATCCTAACAGCAGGCCTGTTATCTCAAAGCTATCCTAACAGTAGGCCTGTTACCTCAAAGCTATCCTATCAGTAGGCCTGTTATCTCAAAGCTATCCTAACAGTAGGCCTGTTACCTCAAAGCTATCCTAACAGTAGGACTGTTACCTCAAAGCTATCCTAACAGTAGGACTGTTACCTCAAAGCTATCCAAAAATAGGCCTGTTTCCTCAAAGCTATCCTAACAGTAGGCCTGTTACCTCAAAGCTATCCTAACAGTAGGACTGTTACCTCAAAGCTATCCTAACAGTAGGACTGTTACCTCAAAGCTATCCAAAAATAGGCCTGTTTCCTCAAAGCTATCCTAATAGTAGGACTGTTACCTCAAAGCTATCAAAAAATAGGCCTGTTACCTCAAAGCTATCCTAACAGTAGGCCTGTTACCTCAAAGCTATCCTAACAGTAGGCCTGTTACCTCAATGCTATCCTAACTGTAGGCCTGTTACCTCAAAGCTATCCTAACAGTAGGCCTGTTACCTCAAAGCTATCCTAACAGTAGGCCTGTTACCTCAAAGCTATCCTAACAGTAGGCCTGTTACCTCAAAGCTATCCTATCAGTAGGCCTGTTACCTCAAAGCTATCCTATCAGTAGGCCTGTTACCTCAAAGCTATCCTAACAGCAGGCCTGTTACCTCAAAGCTATCCTAACAGTAGGCCTGTTACCTCAAAGCTATCATATCAGTAGGCCTGTTACCTCAAAGCTATCCTATCAGTAGGCCTGTTACCTCAAAGCTATCCTAACAGCAGGCCTGTTACCTCAAAGCTATCCTAACAGTAGGCCTGTTACCTCAAAGCTATCCTAACAGTAGGCCTGTTACCTCAAAGCTATCCTAACAGTAGGCCTGTTACCTCAAAGCTATCCTAACAGTAGGCCTGTTACCTCAAAGCTATCCTAACAGTAGGCATGTTATCTCAAAGCTATCCTAACAGTAGGCCTGTTACCTCAAAGCTATCCTAACAGTAGGACTGTTACCTCAAAGCTATCCAAAAATAGGCCTGTTTCCTCAAAGCTATCCTAACAGTAGGCCTGTTACCTCAAAGCTATCCTAACAGTAGGCCTGTTACCTCAATGCTATCCTAACAGTAGGCATGTTATCTCAAAGCTATCCTAACAGTAGGCCTGTTACCTCAATGCTATCCTAACAGTAGGCATGTTATCTCAAAGCTATCCTAACAGTAGGCCTGTTATCTCAATGCTATCCTAACAGTAGGCATGTTATCTCAATGCTATCCTAACAGTAGGCATGTTATCTCAAAGCTATCCTAACAGTAGGCATGTTATCTCAATGCTATCCTAACAGTAGGCATGTTATCTCAAAGCTATCCTAACAGTAGGCATGTTATCTCAAAGCTATCCTAACAGTAGGACTGTTACCTCAAAGCTATCCAAAAATAGGCCTGTTTCCTCAAAGCTATCCTAACAGTAGGCCTGTTACCTCAATGCTATCCTAACAGTAGGCCTGTTACCTCAATGCTATCCTAACAGTAGGCATGTTATCTCAAAGCTATCCTAACAGTAGGCATGTTATCTCAAAGCTATTTCTAACAGTAGGCCTGTTTCCTCAAAGCTATCCTAAAAGCAGGCCTGATTCCTCAAAGCTATCCTATCAGTAGGCCTGTTACCTCAAAGATATCCTATCAGTAGGCCTGTTACCTCAAAGCTATCCTATCAGTAGGCCTGATTCCTCAAAGCTATCCTATCAGTAGGCCTGTTACCTCAAAGATATCCTATCAGTAGGCCTGTTACCTCAAAGCTATCCTAAAAGCAGGCCTGATTCCTCAAAGCTATCCTAACAGTAGGCCTGTTACCTCAAAGCTATCCAAAACAGGCCTGATTCCTCAAAGCTATCCTATCAGTAGGCCTGTTACCTCAAAGATATCCTATCAGTAGGCCTGTTACCTCAAAGTTCATGGCTACACTTGACACTTACATGTGACTTCTGCTATCAGAATTCCGAAGCTCGCATTAAAAATACGGGTCTAGAGGTCACTTTGTGGTCTGATTGTGATCAGATCTGTCTGACACTTCAGGGATGGTCAGGGGATGCATTGTGTGCGGATTTCTCCTCAGATCCGTAGAAATGGTAAGATAAATGAGTATTCCACAGGAGAAAGGTTGCCGACTCCTCGTGTAGCCTCTTACCGGCAACTTCAGGAGACTAACGGCAGAATCTGAGAAAGCCAGCAGGAGGAGAATAGTTGAGTCAGGTTACGTGTTTGTCTTCTGGTTATCTTGATCTCTAACTCCCTCTTGAGTCATTTGTGTCTTATTTAATCAAAACAGAGTTCTTAAAATATCAGTCAAGCTTAGTGCATATAGTTAATTTTATTAAAACACAAAGGGTGTACCTATAATGTATATGGAATAATACACGCATTTCGATTGGTCGATAGAACAGACGACTTTCGATCGACCAAGATTTTTTGTTGTTGTCGGAGACAGCCCTACTTCTTGTAACTGTTAAATGTGCACACACACACACACACACAGCTGTGTGACAGACCTACAATATCTAGGCTAGTTGCTGTGTGACAGACCTACACTATCTAGGCTAGTTGCTGTGTGACAGACCTACACTATCTAGGCTAGTTGCTGTGTGACAGACCTACACTATCTAGGCTAGTTGCTGTGTGACAGACCTACACTATCTAGGCTAGTTGCTGTGTGACAGACCTACTCTATCTAGGCTAGTTGCTGTGTGACAGACCTACACTATCTAGGCTAGTTGCTGTGTGACAGACCTACACTATCTAGGCTAGTTGCTGTGTGACAGACCTACACTATCTAGGCTAGTTGCTGTGTGAGGTATAGATGATAGCGGATATCAACCCAACATTAAGGCTCAATCCTTGGATGCCTTATGCGAGGCTATTTGTAGGGCACCAGTCCATTATATTATTAGTTGGAGAAGGCAACAGTGTAGTTGCACTGATGTTAGATACTGGCAGCAGATCACAGTCTATCACTGTAGCAACATCAACACACAACACCATCCTATTGATGTTGCTACGGTGATATACACTCAGGTTACTCCAATAGCCAAAAGGCTTGGTTCGAGAGACCATGACATCTGAAATACCTCTTATGAATCACTTTAAACATGTCAATTCTACATCACAAACACTTAATCTCATACAATCTGGAACGTAATGTCTATGACAGCACTTACTGTATAAGCGATACACTACATCTACACTATAATGAATGGATGGGTGTGTTCCTGGCAGTGTGACTCTCCTGAGAGTGTGTGTAGTTACGCATGCATGTTTGTGTGTGCCTGTGTGTTTAAGTGTGTGTTTAAGTGTGTGTGTGTGTGTGTGTGTGTGTGTGTGTGTGTGTGTGTGTGTGTGTGTGTGTGTGTGTGTGTGTGTGTTTTAGCGTGTATATGTGTGTTGTGTGTGTGTGTGTGTGTGTGTGTGTGTTTTAGCGTGTATATGTGTGTTGCACATGTTAAAGTATGTGTGTGTGTGTGTGTGTGTGTGTGTGTGTGTGTGTGTGTGTGTGTGTGTGTGTGTGTGTGTGTGTGTCTGTGTGTGTGTGAGCTCACACAAGTGTGTCTGGCAGTGCGTCTCCAGTGTCCTCCCATAAATTGATTGTCGCCAGACTTAAAAATCCAAATCTGTATCCCATTGGGTCCGAGTAGGGTTTGGGAAGGGTTAGAGAATGGTTTGTGAAGGGTTAGTGAAGGGTTAGTGAAGGGTTAGTGAAGGGTTAGAGAATGGTTTGTGAAGGGTTAGAGAAGGGTTTGGGAGGACTGGGGGAGGGGGACTGGGTTTAACACCACCTGATAAAAAAATCAATAATCCAACTGGCTCTGACAGCTGTGCTCCAAGGTTGGGAGGGGGTAGTGTGTGTGTTTGCGGGGGGGGGGGTATAACCTTGTATAACCTTGCTGTGGTGAGTACCTTCACCTTCATCAGTTAGGTTATACTGATAGCGGTAGGCTCAGCACTCTGGTTCTAATCAGTAGTCAAGCTACATGCTGTCTGTGCCACACGCCTAGTGGTTAGAGCGTTGGGCCAGTAACCGAAAGGTTGCTGGATCGAATCCCTGCGCTGACAAGGTAAACATCTGTTGTTCTACCCCTGAGAAATGAAGTTAACCAACTGTTCCCCGGGGGCCGATGACTTAGATGTTGATTATGGCAGCCCCCTCCCCCCCACCTCTGTCATTCAGAGGGTTTGGGTTAAATGTGGAAGACACATTTCAGTTGAATTACATTCAGTTGGACAACTGACTATGTATCCCCCTTTTCCCATAAACCATAATGCAGTTTAGATCGATGAGATTATGCCTAATCTCATCACGACCCTGATGGCATTACAACAATGGGACCGACAAGACTGTTGCCATGCAGGCTGGGTCTGTAGTGTGTGTTCAGTGTCGTGACTGGCACTCTTCACACTAAAAGGTGCACATTGATGGGTTTGAATAACAACAAGACATACAGGAGACATGAATTAGTAACTCATTCATGGTTGACAATGGACTGTTGCAAGGTTCTTTTAGTTCACGTTGGTACCCGTGTGTGTGTGTGTGTGTTTGTGTGTGTGTATACATATTTTTATTTAACTAGGCAAGTCAGTTACGAACAAATTCTTATTTATAATGACAGCGTAGGAACAGTGGGTTTAACTGCCTTGTTCAGGGGGCAGAACGACATATTTTTACCTTGTCAGCTCGGGGATTTGATCTAGCAACCTTTCGGTTACTGGCCCAACACTCTAACCACTAGGCTACCTGCCACCTCTACGGTCTAACCACTAGGCTACCTGCCGCCTCTACGGTCTAACCACTAGGCTACCTGCCGCCTCTACACTCTAACCACTAGGCTACCCTGCCGCCTCTACACTCTAACCACTAGGCTACCCTGCCGCCTCCACACTCTAACCACTAGGCTACCCTGCCGCCTCTACACTCTAACCACTAGGCTACCCTGCCGCCTCTACACTCTAACCACTAGGCTACCCTGCCGCCTCTACACTCTAACCACTAGGCTACCCTGCCGCCTCTACACTCTAACCACTAGGCTACCTGCCGCCTCTACACTCTAACCACTAGGCTACCTGCCGCCTCTACACTCTAACCACTAGGCTACCTGCCGTCTCTACACTCTAACCACTAGGCTACCTGCCGTCTCTACACTCTAACTACTAGGCTACCTGCCGCCTCTACACTCTAACCACTAGGCTACCTGCCGCCTCTACACTCTAACCACTAGGCTACCTGCCGCCTCTACACTCTAACCACTAGGCTACCTGCCGCCTCTTCACTCTAACCACTAGGCTACCTGCCGTCTCTACACTCTAACCACTAGGCTACCTGCCGCCTCTACACTCTAACCCCTAGGCTACCTGCCGTCTCTACACTCTAACCACTAGGCTACCTGCCGCCTCTTCACTCTAACCACTAGGCTACCTGCCGTCTCTACACTCTAACCACTAGGCTACCTGCTGTCTCTACACTCTAACCACTAGGATGCATGTGTTTTCCATATAGTTCCTTTTCCTTTTTCCTTACATCCAACCCCCTTTCCAGTTCCTGATTCTTTAATCCATCTGGTGCAAGTCTCATTTGCTTTTAATTACTTTTTTCCCTTTTTTTTCCTGTTTCAGCAGTTCTGTTGAAATACTTGTGTGTGTGTGTGTGTGTGTGTGTGTCCATTAGTATCTGAGTGAGAGAGTCAGTGAGTTTCTGAGTGAAACAAAGTGTGTGGGATTCTTCCAAATCCACAAGCAAAAAGAAGAACATAGTGTGTTACAGATGTATAACAGTGCACGTGTGTATGTGTGTGTTACAGGGGGAGAGAGAGAGACAGAGAGAGAGAGAGACAGAGAGAGAGGGGAGAGAGAAAGAGGCAGAGAGAGAAGAGAGAGAGAAGAGAGACAGAGACAGAGAGACAGAGAGAGAGAGAGGGGGAGAGAGAGAGAGGCAGAGAGACAGAGAGAGGGGAGAGACAGAGAGAGGACAGAGAGGAGGGAGAGAGAGAGGGCATAGAGAGGAGAGACAGAGACAGAGACAGAGAGGGGAGAGAGAGACAGAGACAGAGAGAGAGGACAGAGGGGGAGAGAGAGAGAGGACAGAGAGAGGAGAGAGACAGAGAGAGGAGAGAGACAGAGAGAGAGGGGGGAGAGACAGAGAGAGGAGAGAGACTGAGACAGAGAGAGGGGGAGACAGAGAGAGGACATAGAGAGAGAGAGAGAGACAGAGACAGGACATAGAGGGGGAGAGAGAGAGAGAGAGGACAGAGAGAGAGAGGACAGAGACAGAGAGAGAGAGGAGAGAGACAGAGAGAGAGGAGAGAGACAGAGAGAGAGACAGAGAGAGAGACAGAGAGAGAGGGGAGAGACAGAGAGAGAGACAGAGAGAGAGGGGGAGATAGAGAGACAGAGAGAGAGACAGAGAGACAGAGACAGAGAGAGAGGGGGAGACAGAGAGACACAGAGAGAGAGACAGAGAGACAGAGAGAGAGAGAGACAGAGAGACAGAGAGAGAGAGACAGAGAGAGAGAGACAGAGAGAGACAGAGAGAGAGAGAGACAGAGAGAGAGAGACAGAGAGATCTCTGCCCTGGAAAACTGTTTATACTGGAGCTGAGACTCTGATCTTGCCAAAGTCAGTCAAGCAGACCAGATACCTGCTGGCAGACTGATCTGAACTCAGACGGCCCCTTCAGAACAAAAACACCATCTGATTACAATAGACGTCTGCGTCCCAAATGGCTCCCTATTCACTATATAGTGCATAGGGTGCCTGGTCTAAAGTAGTGCACTATATAGTGCATAGGGTGCCTGGTCTAAAGTAGTGCACTATATAGTGCATAGGGTGCCTGGTCTAAAGTAGTGCACTATATAGTGCATAGGGTGCCATTTGGGATACAAATCATAATAGCAACTCCCGTTGTTGAGAGCCTTGGCATGTCCACGCCAACACAGAAAACACTGCTTTTACACGGGCCAGGAATGTAACACCAAAACATTGATAGTTGATACAATAGCTGAGGGGGTTGAGAGACTAAAGTACGGCAATACGCTGTGTTTGGGTTGGTTATGACTTATGAACGGCATAGTTTAAGAAGTAGCCCTGAAGGATTTCACCAAGAGCTGAATTGGTAAACCCGGAAGAAAGACAACATACATATTAGCGTATTACTATAAGGTCAAATCCTTCCAAATATAAATAACTGAAGAAAATGAAAAAAAAATGTCATGTGATATTCAATAAGGAATGGATTACAAAACACTCAACCAGAACCGGTTGTTTCAATAGGCCCCTTGGGGGTCAATGCATGGCGGTCGTAGTGTGGTGGCGTGTGTGATTATTCCGCCCTCAGGCCCTCGACGACTTGCCTGGGTCATGTAAGCAAGACGATAATCAAGTCTACATGAAAATGGTTCAAAAGCAATAAATATGAAGTTTTGGAACGGCCGGGTTAAAGTCCACACCTAATCCCAATTTGCAATGTTGTGGCAGGTCTTGAAACGAGCAGTTCAGGCTTGAAAACCAACATATGTCACTGAGTTGAAGCAGTTCTGAATGCAAGAGTGGACCAGAATTCCACTACAGCAGGCATTTGGTTGCACTCATTGCAGCTAAAGGTGGCACAACCAGTTACTGAGCGTAAGGGGAGGCATTTGGTAGAGGTTATTGCAGCTAGGTTTTGGTTGAAGATCTGATAACATTCAGTATCAAAAATATATAAAAATAGAGAAAATCTGAAGAAAAAATACTATTTCACAGCACTGTACGTGTCTGTCTGGGTGTCTGTCTGTCTGTCTGTCTGTCAGGTGTCTATTTGTCTGGGTGTCTGTCTGTCTGATACGTGTCTGTCTGTCTGTCTGTCTGTCTATTTGTCTGGGTGTCTGTCTGTCTGTCTGTCTGTCTGTCTGTCTGGGTGTCTGTCTGTCAGGTGTCTATTTGTCTGGGTGTCTGTCTGTCTGTCTGTCTGTCTGTCTGTGTGTCTGTCAGGTGTCTATTTGTCTGGGTGTCTGTCTGTCTGATACGTGTCTGTCTGTCTGATACGTGTCTGTCTGATACGTGTCTGTCTGTCTGATACGTGTCTGTCTGATACGTGTCTGTCTGTCTGATACGTGTCTGTCTGATACGTGTCTGTCTGTCTGATACGTGTCTGTCTCCATGTCTGTCTGTCTGATACGTGTCTGTCTGTCTGATACGTGTCTGTCTGTCTGTCTGATATGTGTCTGTCTGTCTGATATGTGTCTGTCTGTCTGATACGTGTCTGTCTGTCTGATACGTGTCTGTCTGTCTGTCTGATATGTGTCTGTCTGTCTGATATGTGTCTGTCTGTCTGTCTGTCTCCATGTCTGTCTGTCTGTCTGTCTGTCTGACACGTGTCTGTCTCAGTGTCTGTCTGTCTGTGTGATATGAATCTATCTCCGTGTCTGTCTCTACGTCTGTCTTTCTGAAACGTGTCTCCATGTCTGTCTGAAATGTGTCTGTCTGTCTCTGCCTGAAATGTGTCTGTCTGTGTCTGTCTCCATGCCTGTCTGTCTGATACGTGTCTGTCTCCATGTCTGTCTGTCTGTAAATAAATAAATAAAATAAAAAAACAGTATAAAAACAGTAGGGACGGATGGGTGTGAGGAGATAAAAGTCTCAACTTCCGATTTTGCAGTTCATTCCAGTGACCAGTGAACTGAGATAAGGGGCGGACCTGCTTTACCTAGCATGGACTTGTAGATGACCTGGAGCCAGTGGGTCTGGCGACGAATATGTAGCGAGGGCCAGCCGACTAGAGCATACAAGTCGCAGTGGTGGGTGGTATAAGGTGCTTTGGTGACAAAACGGATGGCACTATGATAGACTGCATCCAGTTTGCTGAGTAGAGTGTTGGAAGCCATTTTGTAGATGTCTGTCTCAGTTTTACACGTGTCTGTCTGACATGTGTCTGTAGCCAGACACCTAGGTACTTATAGATGTCCACATATTCAAGGTCGGAACCATCCATGTCTGCGGGTCTGTTCATGCATTTGTTTTACTCGCGTTTAAGAGCAGTTGGAGGCCACGGAAGGAGTGCTGTCTCCAGGTTGTCAGTGTCTGTCTCGTAGAGGTGGATGTCTGCAACATCATTGATATATCCGAGAATTGAATGTGGCACCCCCATAGAGACTGCATCTGATTTGACACACTGAACAAAGTAATTGTGTCTGTCTCCATGTCTGTCTGTCTGACATGTGTCTGTCTCCATGTCTGTCTGTCTGTCTGTCTCCATGTGTGTCTGTCTGACATGTGTCTGTCTCCATGTTTGTCTGTCTGTCTGTCTCCATGTCTGTTTGTCTGTCTGTCTGTCTGTCTGTCTGTCTTAATGGGTGTCTGTCTGTCTGTCTGTCTGGGTGTCTATTTGTCTGGGTGTCTGTCTGTCTTAATGGGTGTCTGTTTGTCTGTCTGTCTCTGTGTCTGTCTGTCTGAAACGTGTCTGTCTCCATGTCTGTCTGTCTGTCTGATATGTGTGTCTCCATGTCTGTCTCCGTGTCTGTCTCCATGTCTGTCTGTCTGTCTGATATGTGTCTGTCTCCGTGTCTGTCTCCATGTCTGTCTGTCTGACACGTGTCTGTCTGTCTGTCTCCATGTCTGTCTGTCTGACACGTGTCTGTCTCCATGTCTGTCTGTCTGACACGTGTCTGTCTCCATGTCTGTCTGTCTGACACGTGTCTGTCTCCATGTCTGTCTGTCTGACACGTGTCTGTCTCCATGTCTGTCTGTCTGACATGTGTCTGTCTCCATGTCTGTCTGTCTGACACGTGTCTGTCTCCATGTTTGTCTGTCTGTCTGACATGTGTCTGTCTCCATGTCTGTCTGTCTGATATGTGTCTGTCTCCATGTCTGTCTGATACGTGTCTGTCTCTGTGTCTGTCTGTCTGTCTCCATGTCTGTCTGACACGTGTCTGTCTCTGTGTCTCTGTCCACATATGGAGGGACCACGACTCTGGGTACAGCCCCATTCGTTTAAGAAACACAGCCTATTTTTTACCACAGGGGCGACCAGCGATCCCGAAGGAATGCACAGTTCCAACGAGAACATAAAGACTGGCTACTGTAAAACAGACCACATCCCAAAACCAACACACACACAGACCACTCAGGACCTTACAGCACACTCACTGTGTCAATGTAACTCACGTCATCCTAAATAAAAACCTACGGACAATAACAACAGTGTCTTAACACAGAGGCCATGGAGGTGTTTACTAGAAGGACGTACCAGGAAGTGTTCAAGGCACCGACTTGTTAAAGAGCTTCATGGAGTGACGGAAGTCAGCGTTTCAAAGACATTCCTGGCCTATTGGTTTACAAGGGGGTTAAATGGTGACAGGCGACGGACCAGGGAGGGGGTACTTGTATACAGTAGCATGGTAAAGGGTCAAAGGTCGTGGTGATTCTGAAAGGAAGGGAATGGTTCTAGTTGGACACATTTACCAGAATAAACAGAGTGATTTTGACTGCATTGAAAACTCATCAACATTTCACTCGCCCCTGAAACTGAATCCCCCCTCCCCACTTATTCTCCTCTTCATCAGATCTCTCTCACTCCCTCTTACCCCCCCCCCCCTTTTAATCTGAGCTCTATCCCACATACCAACCCAGAAACATGGAAGGGGAGAGGAGAGGAGAAAGGAGAGAAAGGAGGAGAAAGGAGAGAAAGGAGGAGAGAAGAGGAGAAAGGAGGACAGGAAAGAGGAGGAGAAAGGAGAGAAGAGGAGAAAGGAGGACAGGAAAGAGGAGGAGAAAGGAGAGGAGAAAGGAGGACAGGAAAGAGGAGGAGAAAGGAGAGAAGAGGAGAAAGGAGGACAGGAAAGAGGAGGAGAAAGGAGAGAAGAGGAGAAAGGAGGACAGGAAAGAGGAGGAGAAAGGAGAGAAGAGGAGAAAGGAGGACAGGAAAGAGGAGGAGAAAGGAGAGAAGAGGAGAAAGGAGGAGAGGATAAGGGAGCAGAACAGAGGATGTCTCTCCTCTGCTGCTGCAGGGAGAAACAGTGGAAGTGATGCTGTTGGGAGAGAAGAGGAAGTAAAGCTGCTGGGAGAGACAGGAAGTGATGCTGTTGGGAGAGACAGGACGTGATGCTGCTGCTGTTGGGAGAGACGAGGAAGTAAAGCTGCTGGGAGAGACAGGAAGTGATGCTGGGATAGACAGGGGAAGTGATGCTGCTGCTGGGAGAGACAGTGGAAGTGATGCTGTTGGGAGAGGCGAGGAAGTAAAGCTGCTGGGAGAGACAGGAAGTGATGCTGCTGCTGGGAGAGACAGGGGAAGTGATGCTGGGAGAGACAGGGGAAGTGAAGCTGCTGCTTCTGCTGGGAGAGACAGGGGAAGTGATGCTGCTGCTGCTGGGAGAGACAGGGGAAGTGATGCTGCTGCTGGGAGAGACAGGGGGAAGTGATGCTGCTGCTGGGAGAGAACGGGGAAGTGATGCTGCTGCTGCTGCTGGGAGAGATGGGGGAAGTGATGCTGCTGCTGGGAGAGACAGGGGAAGTGATGCTGCTGCTGGGAGAGACAGGGGAAGTGATGCTGCTGCTGCTGGGAGAGACAGGGGAAGTGATGCTGCTGCTGGGAGAGACAGGGGAAGTGATGCTGCTGCTGGGAGAGACGGGGGAAGTGATGCTGCTGGGAGAAACAGGGGAAGTGATGCTGCTGCTGGGAGAGACAGGGGGAAGTGATGCTGCTGCTGGGAGAGACAGGGGGAAGTGATGCTGCTGCTGCTGGGAGAGACAGGGGAAGTGATGCTGCTGCTGGGAGAGACAGGGGGAAGTGATGCTGCTGCTGCTGGGAGAGACAGGGGAAGTGATGCTGCTGGGAGAGACAGGGGGAAGTGATGCTGCTGCTGCTAAATGGTAAATGTAAAGACAGGGGAAGTGATGCTGCTGGGAGAGACAGGGGGAAGTGATGCTGCTGCTGGGAGAGACAGGGGAAGTGATGCTGCTGCTGGGAGAGATAGGGGGAAGTGATGCTGTCAGAGGTACAGTTCTGGTTCTGTATAGTGCTATAGCTCATACATGGGGTCTATTACAGCAGCTATAGAATGGTCATACACACGCACACACACACACAGACACAAACACACATGCAGACACACACACACACACACACACACACACACACACACACACACATGCAGACACACACACACACATGCAGACACACACACACACACACACACACGCAGACACACACACACACATGCAGACACACACACACACACACACACACACACACACACACACACACACACAAAGACACACGCAGACACAGACACTTCGCTCTAAACGACATATCCTAGGGCCAGCAACACCTGCTGGTCTAGGGCTGTGTGTGGTGAAGAGACTGGTTCAACCACTCCACTGCGTTTCACTTCCCCCTCTCTAACCAATCAGGACAGGGGACAATCTCAATAGCACATCTGTGTGGTTCATTACACTGCCTTGTTTCAAAGGCTATTGACAGTTTGAATTTGACTGTATATAAAACGATTTGTTTGAGAGACCTTGAGTCTAGAAATATGAATCGATGTCTAGCCTGGCGAGTCTAGAAATATGAATCAATGTCTAGCCTGGCGAGTCTAGAAATATGAATCAATGTCTAGCCTGGCGAGTCTGGAAATATGAATCAATGTCTAGCCTGGCGAGTCTGGAAATATGAATCAATGTCTAGCCTGGCGAGTCTAGAAATATGAATCAATGTCTAGTCTCCCTCCCTCTCTTTATCCCTCCCTCCCTCCTGTTATCTCTCCCCCTCCCTCCCTCCCTGCCTGCCTGCCTGCCTGCCTGCCTGCCTGCCTCCCTCCCTCCCTCCCTCCCTCCCTCCTCCTCCTCTTTATCCCTCCCTCCCTCCTGTTATCTCTCCCCCTCCCTCCCTCTCCTTATCACTCCCTCCTGTTATCTCTCCCCTCCCTCTCTTTATCCCCCTCCTGTTCTCTCCCCCTCCCTCCCTCTCTTTATCCCTCCCTCCCTCCCTCTCCCTCCCCCTCCCTCTCCCTCTCTTTATCACTCCCTCCCTCCCTCCTGTTATCTCTCCCCCTCCTTCCCTCCCTCTCCCTCCTGTTATTATCTATCCCCCTCCCTCCCTCCCTCCCTCCCTCCTGTTATCTCTCCCCCTCCCTCCCTCCCTCTCCCTCCCTCCTGTTATCTCTCCCTCCCTTAACCCATCTGTATCTCTCCTGCTCTCCATCTCTATCTCTCATCTCTATCTCCCCCTACCTCCCTCTCCCTATCCCTTTCTCCCTCCCGTTCTCTCCCTCCCTCCCTCTTTGTCCCTCCCGTTATATCTCCCTCCCTCCCTCTCCATCTCTCCCTCCCTCCGTCCCTCTCCCTCTCTTTATCTCTCCCTCCCTCTCCCATCTTTATCTCTCCATCCCTCCCTCTTTACATTTCCCTCTCTTTTATCTCCCTTTCTCCTCTCTTTTCATCTCTCCCTCTCTCCCACTCTCTCTTTAGCTCTCTCTAACTCTTTTCAGCGTTTCTTCCCTCGAGTATCGTGGCCCGCGCCAAAACATACCGGCTCTTCGAGTCAGGCGTGGCACAACGCGGTCCAGTAGACACCATTCTGGAGCAATCATGTCAGTGTGACAGCCTCATTCGTTCTTCTCAAGGCGTGGCACTACTGCACTAATTTCTCATTGCACACTGTTTCTAGTAGAAATCATAACTACAGTCAAACACAGCTCCACATTTACTTGCATCTATACTGCAATTAGTATTCAGACCCCTTGAGGCACAAATGAAGGAAGCTGTATTTGTTTCTGGATTCCAGTAAAACTGCTGGGTGACCATGACAACATGCTGTGGGTGTGTTGGGACTGGCCTATCAGAGATTAAGCAGCTTTGTTGGAGCCTGACAGGTGGTCCTGCTCATTCTGAGCAGCAGAAACAAGAGACTTCTACAGACCTTACAATATGTTTAACGCAGATTTAAAACAAATTACCCTTCCCTTTTGAAAAAGAAAAAATAGTGTTTTACAATAGCACCAAAAGACAACTTTGATTGATGATAGCTAGCTAGGCTAACTGGATAAATTATTAGCTTGATTGATGATAGCTAGCTAGGCTAACTGGATAAAGTATTAGCTTGATTGATGATAGCTAGCTAGGCTAACTGGATAAAGTTTGTGAGGTCACCGCTGCAGAGTGCAGATCCAATTCGCTAAGTCATTCCCAGATGGAACTGCTGTCCAATTAAAAGGCCTAATAGCTTTAATCTCATCTGAATATGATTGGCCGGTCACCAAGTTAGCAGGCCCAGATGAAATCAATCCCATTTTGCCAATCAATACCCTGCACTAGGCCATTTCATTCTAGCTGTGTGGGTGTGGTGCATTTGCCAAGTCTGTGGCATGAGGACATAAAGTTTGACTTACCTAGGTAACAGAGCCCAAGCCTGACTTTCACTGCACTGAACACTGAAATGAACACGCATAGGTTACTGTATGCTAGGGATGGATGGGGGGGGGGGGGGGGGTCGATACAGCAGAGTATCGCACAATTAATTCTGATAATATTATATTGATTATATGACTCCAAGTATCGATTCCCTTCATTTTGCTATGTAGTTAACGTTAGCTAGCGCTAGTCGGCTATACCTGAGCCAAAACTCCAGGATTTCTATAGGTTGGCCTCAATCTTCTTTTTAAACGTTAAGACAACGCGTTTTCAGCTCCTTCTATTTACAAGACTGATCAAAACTAGTTTTCTCATGGCTCTTTTGTCTCTCTGCAGCAGACATATAGTGAGCAAATATGTTTGGAATATCGAATTGCAATAAAAATCGGTAGAACATATCGTATCGGCACCTAAACATCATGATAATATCGTATAGTGAGGTCCCTGTCAATTCCAAGCCCGACTAAACACCACATCTTTGAAGAGATGAGATCTTACTGAACTCCCACACCGAGCAGCAGTTCTCTCACATAAATAACTACACATCAACACAACAGCGACCGTTGGAGAAGTCGACTGTGATAACACATTTGTTTAATTCATGCCGGTTGCACAACATACACGCCTGAGTCTGATACACTCGGTAGAATTACAAAACAAAGATGATTGTGTACAGTACAGCCGAATAAGAGATTACATATCTTCAGTGATAACCCACCCCCTCAAAAAATATGAGCCGTGTTTGTTGACACAACAAATGGTTAAGTGTCCAGAAATCAGACTTCAACCATCTTGTAGAAGAGCAACGAGACCGAGAGGACGGCTAAGGGAGACAACGATACAGTATTGAATGAACATTGTCCAGTCTATTTCCTGTCGAAGCTATGCTAACGTAACAACTGTTAGTACACTGCTACGTTACATGTATACTGTACGTTTTCCTGAGAGGGACAAAAGGGGAATGTTACAGAGAGAGAGAGGCGGGATGAGTATAATCCAAGGGACAGACGTTGGACTCCCATTGGAGAGTGTGTGGTTTGCTAGGGATATGGCTAACGGAGAGACGTGCTAACAAGAA